>NC_141029.1:3340000-3397500 GCF_052040795.2 Danio rerio | reverse complement strand
ACACAAATCCTGACGTGCCTCTGGAAACACACAGTATCTCCACTAACCTACTGCTCATTTCCTGAGCTTCCTCTCACTCCGGCTCTGTAAACGGATGCGTGTCTGTCTGTCTCTCTCTTTATGTGTGTGTGTGTGTGTGTGTGTTTAATCTTGCCTTGGCGTCTTGTGTTTCTCGAGTCCCTGCAATTTTCCCTCAGCTTTCATCTCCATGTTCACTATGGGCAGATTATATCCAAAAAGGGGTCGCACACTTCTGATCTTTCGTACACACACACATATACACACTCCTGAAAGGCACTCAGATCAGAGGCTCGCGCTCTAACTGTAAGTGCAAACGCAGTCCTATGACTGACATGTGTCAATCATGCTGTGTGATGCTGTAGATGTACAGTTCAAGTCAAAATTATACTTTTTTTTTCAAGTATTTACCAAAAGATGTTTAACAGAGCAGGGCATTTTTCACTGTAATTCCCATAATGCTTTTTTCTTCTGGAGAAAGTCTTATTTGTTTTATTTCGGCTGGAATAAAAGCTGTTTTTTTTTAAACCACTTTAAGGTCAACATTATTAGCCTCCTTAAGCAATATTTGTTTTTGATAGTCTACAGAACGAACCATTAATAAACAATGACTTGCCTAATTAACCTAATTAGGTCTTTAAATGTACAATTTAACCATTTAGTTGAAACCTGATTAACTTAAAAAAATAAGTTAAAGGGACAAAAATCTGTCGTCTTGACTTTTTGTCATGACATTTTTAGTGTAGAAAGTATATCCATGTGCTGAATCAAGGCTCCCCGTGAGTAAATGTGCCATCAGCGAGTGCTAAAGTTAGGGAGGCTTTCATGTGAAAACGAAAGTGCGAGCGCATGAGACGAGAAGACCACACTGTAAATAGCTATTCCTGATTTAACGAAATTCATAAGCTTTTGTTATTTAAAACAACTCAAAAGCGTAAAAGAATGTAAATGTTTTACGTTTTATTAGTTTAGTGGCTAATTCGTATGAAGTAATACAACATCAGTCATACGAAAACATCTGATTTAAAAAAAAAACTCCACCCCTAAACCAAGCAGGGTCTGTCTGCGAACTGCAAGACAAGGGGGTAACATGAAGCGGTGTAACTTCTAGTTATTATTTCAGTAATTAACATCTACACCTACTCCACACCTAAACCCAACCATCACAGTTATTAACATTTACACCTTCCCCAACCCTAAACCCAACCATCACAGTTATTAACATCTACACCTTCCCCAACCCTAAACATAACCATCACGATTTCAACGTCTACACCTTCACCAACCCCAAACCCAACCATCACAGTTATTAACATCTACACCTTCCCCAACCCTAAACATAACCATCACGGTTATTACTTTTACACCTTCCCCAACCCTACACCCAACCATCACAGTTATTAACATTTACACCTTCCCCAACTCTAAACCCAACCATCACAGTTATTAACATCTACACCTTCCCCAACCCTAAACCCAACCATCAAAGTTATTAACATCTACACCTTCCCCAACCCTACACCCAACCATCACAGTTATTAACATCTACACCTTCCCCAACCCTAAACCCAACCATCACAGTTATTAACATCTACACCTTCCCCAACCCTAAACCCAACCATCAAAGTTATTAACATCTACACCTTCCCCAACCCTACACCCAACCATCACAGTTATTAACATCTACACCTTCCCCAACCCTAAACATAACCATCACGGTTATTACTTTTACACCTTCCCCAACCCTACACCCAACCATCACAGTTATTAACATTTACACCTTCCCCAACCCTAAACATAACCATCACGATTTCAACGTCTACACCTTCACCAACCCCAAACCCAACCATCACAGTTATTAACATCTACACCTTCCCCAACCCTAAACATAACCATCACGGTTATTACTTTTACACCTTCCCCAACCCTACACCCAACCATCACAGTTATTAACATTTACACCTTCCCCAACCCTGAACCCAACCATCACAGTTATTAACATCTACACCTTCCCCAACCCTAAACCCAACCATCAAAGTTATTAACATCTACACCTTCCCCAACCCTAAACCCAACCATCACAGTTATTAACATCTACACCTTCCCCAACCCTAAACCCAACCATCAAAGTTATTAACATCTACACCCTCCCCAACCCTACACCCAACCATCACAGTTATTAACATCTACACCTTCCCCAACCCTAAACCCAACCATCACAGTTATTAACATCTACACCTTCCCCAACCCTAAACCCAACCATCAAAGTTATTAACATCTACACCTTCCCCAACCCTAAACCCAACCATCAAAGTTATTAACATCTACACCTTCCCCAACCCTACACCCAACCATCACAGTTATTAACATCTACACCTTCCCCAACCCTAAACCCAACCATCACAGTTATTAACATCTACACCTTCCCCAACCCTAAACCCAACCATCAAAGTTATTAACATCTACACCTTCCCCAACCCTACACCCAACCATCACAGTTATTAACATCTACATCTTCCCCAACCCTAAACCCAACCATCACAGTTATTAACATCTACACCTTCCCCAACCCTAAACCCAACAATCACAGTTATTAACATCTACACCTTCCCCAACCCTAAACCCAACCATCACAGTTATTAACATCTACATCTTCCCCAACCCTAAACCCAACCATCACAGTTATTAACATCTACACCTTCCCCAACCCTAAACCCAACAATCACAGTTATTAACATCTACACCTTCCCCAACCCTAAACCCAACCATCACAGTTATTAACATCTACACCTTCCCCAACCCTAAACATCACCATTACGGTTTCAACGTCTACACCTTCCCCAACCCTAAACATAACCATCACGGTTTAAACGTCTACACCTTCCCCAACCCCAAACCCAACCATCACAGTTATTAACGTCTACACCTTCCCCAACCCTAAACCTAACCATCACAGTTATTAACATTTACACCTTCCCCAACCCTAAACATAACCATTACGGTTTCAACGTCTACACCTTCCCCAACCCTAAACCTAACCATCACAGTTATTAACATTTACACCTTCCCCAACCCTAAACATAACCATTACGGTTTCAACGTCTACACCTTCCCCAACACTAAACATAACCATCACAGTTTTTAATGTGCAGCCACGAGATGAACACATTATGTAGCCTATGTAACCTATCTTTTTCTACTTTGGAGAAGAGAACAAAGTATCACTGCTTGTTATACTGAAATATTTTGCGTTTTTTTTTCGTAATGGATTAATTAATCTGCATCGTGCATGGTTTGTACATATGGGAAAAAAAAAAAAAAAACGCATACAAAAATTTCAGACTTTCTTGTGCAAAGACCTTTAAACCAACCATTACAGTTATTAAGGTCTACACCTTCCCCAATCCTAAACCCAACCATCACAGTTTTTTATGTACAGTCGCGAGTTGCTAAGTCCTTCATACTTGATGAGCTCGCCATTATACTGTAACCACAGGGGGCGCCGCAGAGTAGGCTAACTGTCATGACAAAATTGATAAAATCAGCACGCTGGAGTTGCTACAATTAAAACTACTACTACAAATTAATATAATAATATATCAAATGAATTGGTTGAGGATACATTTGGAGAAAACTCATAAAATCATTTGCTGAAAATGTTCTCTGGTAAGTATTTCCGCCATCTTGCTACCAACATTTCGTTTAGCATCTTGCATGGTTCAATGGAATCTCGATAACTGCAAGTTTCGCCTCTCTAATTTATTGCATTTTACACCTCTTCATGTCACGCCCCAGTCTTGCAGTCCGCAAACTGATACAATTGCCTAAACCCAACAGTCGTGTTGTTCATTTGACAACATTCAGCAGTTAAACTGAATTGATGACCAACTAAACTCCTCTGACCACATTTCTAGAACTGCTCGATCGTGCAGATTCGCACTCTATAACATCAGAAAGATCCGACCCTTCTTATCTGAACATGCAGCTCAACTCCTTGTTCAAGCTCTTGTTCTCTCCAGACTGGATTACTGCAACTCTCTACTAGCTGGGCTTCCAGCTAACTCTATCAAGCCTCTTCAACTGCTCCAGAACGCAGCAGCACGAGTGGTCTTCAATGAACCTAAACGAGCACATGTCACTCCGCTGCTAGTCCGTTTGCACTGGCTGCCAGTTGCTGCTCGCATCAAATTCAAAGCTCTGATGTTTGCCTACAAAGTGACTTCTGGCTTTGCTCCTTCTTATCTGCTCTCACTTCTGCAGATCTATGTGCCCTCCAGAAACTTGCGTTCTGTGAATGAACGTCGCCTCGTGGTTCCATCCCAAAGAGGGAAGAAATCACTTTCGCGAACGCTCACGCTCAATCTGCCCAGTTGGTGGAATGAACTCCCTAACTGCATCAGAACAGCAGAGTCACTCGCTATTTTCAAGAAACGACTAAAAACTCAACTATTTAGTCTCCACTTCACTTCCTAATCTGCAATTGACTCTCTGAATATCACACTAACTGTACAAAAAAAAAAAAAATACTAATACTACTAATACTTCCCTTCTTAGACTTTACAGACCTGAAACTTGCCTTTAGCACTTATTCATTGTTGCTCTTGGTTGTGTAAATTGCTTCCTCGTCCTCATTTGTAAGTCGCTTTGGATAAAAGCGTCTGCCAAATGACTAAATGTAAATGTAAATGTTAAATAATAATAGTTTTTTTATGGTGAAATTTTTAAAAGTGGTCAATTTCAACCTTTGATTATCCGAGGAACCATATATGGTAACTTCATGAAATTTATTACAATATAACACATTTATTACAATAAAACTTATTTTTGTTGGTTGAAAATTTAATTGAGTGCCCTATAAAGAGTTCATTTACAACAAAAACATATAATGTGTTCAAGATGGGACAAAAAAATTTAGAAATGTTTTTTTTTTAAAAAGAAAATAGAAAATCAATAAAAAATCCATAAATAAAAATAATATCTTGTGAGCGTTTATCGAGGTGAGGAAAAAAATATCATAAGAAACAAACAGAAAATGCTAATTCATTAATAAGAAGAAAACATTCTTGTGAATGGTATCAGACAGAATTGCACATGAATTGTTGACTCACCGTCCTTCTGCTCGGTCATGGTGGGCGTCTGTGTCTCTTTGGTGTAGGACACCACCTCTTTTGGCGGGAAATCCACATGGGTCATCTTTGTCATGGCCAACTTCAGAGGACCACGTCTGGAAGAGCACACAGCCACACACAAAAATCTTTCAAAATGTTATGTATTTAAATGGATTTAGACTCGGTTGTGAAGGAAATGGAGCATATAAAAGGGGGCTAATAATATACAGATGAAGTCAGAATTATTAGCCCCCTTTTGATTTTGATTTTCTTTTTTAAATATTTCCCAAATGATTTTTAACAGAGCAATGAAATTTTCACAGTATGTCTGATAATATTTTTTCTTCAGGAGAAAGTCTTATTTGTTTTATTTCAGCTAGAATAAAAGCAGTTACTAATTTTTTAAAAACCATTTTTGGGACAAAATTATTAGCCCCTTTAAGCTATTTTTTTTTCGACAGTCTACAGAACAAACTATCGTTATACAAAACCTTTACTAATTACCCTAACCTGCCTAGTTAACCTTATTAACCTTGTTTAAGCCTTTTAATGTCACTTTAAGCTGTATAGAAGTGTCTTGAAAATTATCTAGTAAAATATTATTTACTGTCATCATGGCAAAGAGAAAATAAATCAGTTATTAGAAATAAGTTTTTAAAACTATTATGCTTAGAAATGTGCTGAAACAATCTTCCCAGAACAGAACAGAAATTTGGGAAAAAAATAAACAGGGGCGCTAATATATATATATATATATATATATATATATATATATATATATATATATATATATATATATATATATATATATATAAATATATATATATTTTTTTTTAATCCATAGATTCCAGATATTCAAATAGTTGTTTCTCGACCAAATATTTTCCAAACAGACCATATATTAATGGAAAGTTCATTTATTTAGCTTTCAGATGGCATATACATCATATTTTTATCAAATCGACTGGTCTTATGACTGGTCTTGTGAACCAAGAACACACTTAATTATAAAAATACAACTTATATTTTTTATTTCTCAAAAAAACCCACTGTCAACTCTTCAAATCATTAAGCTTTCATTTCAGAGGGACATTGGTAAAATACTGTAAATCACAGTAGAAAAAAGTAGTTGCAAAATTCATATTAGAGATGAAACTGTTTGCATTTACTGTGTCCTGCAGCTCTGAGGGAATGAAAAAACCAAACAGTAAGCTCACGTGTGTATTCACAACACAGTGCTTCACTATAAAACGAATCAGAATAATCAGTTATTTCGTTTAATCACAGCTTCTTGTTGTTTTCTGCTGATTACATTAAGCTATACCATGATTATAAGACAGCCCCGTTCATTTATTTACTTTCATTTTGCTTTCTATTTACTGAGAGGTGTGTGAGAAAACAGCGGAAAGAGAAGGAGAATGAGCAGAAAGAGTGCAGTACCCGAGCTCAGAGTGAAGAAGAACAGTGGACGGGTCACAGTCCCAGTGCAGAGTCCTGTTAGTGTCACGACACACGGTTACACACAGACACACGGATACAAGAAGACAGAGAGGCTGTTAGAGACCACACTTAAAAAAAAACACAATGTTCGAGCAGGTAGAGACAGCAGAAAAGCGTCTATAGACATGAGACAAACACATAAACACATGTCAGTTCTGATGTTCGGGAGACAAATACAAGGACGAATTACTTGCAATAAGCTACACAGATGAAAAAGAAACAGGCTGGTATCATTTCATCGACATCAAATCCTCACTGATCCTGACACTAAACTACCTCACGTCAGCGAAGCTGTGTGTGGTTCGGTGTGTGTGCTGTTGGAAACACGATCCGCGTGTGTGTAGGAAGTGGTGAAGCGGTGCGGGATATGAGTGCGCACGGAGGCCTGCGGGGCATCTCTGAGTGTGTGTGTGAGTGCGTTCAGCCATAATCAGAGGTTAAACACTCCCCACGGCAGCTCCACACTGCTCCCACAGGTCTTTCCTACACTGAACGTCTATAACATTTGGATATTCATATCATTTTAATAGCTGGAGCCATGACTAGTGGTTAGATCATTTTGGGCAGAGAAGTTGAGCTCATGTGGGAAACACACGTTCGATTTTAGACTGTGTCCCAATGGGATATGATTCCCAACTGCACCAAATATATGTACCCCTTTCCCCTCCCTATTCTACATGTGCCCTAAATCCCAAGTGGAAATATTCTTCACAGTCAAATATTTAATCCTAGTTGAGAAATGAAAAACACATCAGGTTAAAACCCCCTTGAATGCTTGTTTGTGAATGGTATTTTAGTGTTTACTAGGGATGTAACGGTATCAGAATTTTACGGTTCGGTATTTCAATACCTCGGTATGAATGTCACGGTACGGTATTTATTGAATCATTTACAGGAAAAAACAAACTTATGAAAATACTCCAAAAAAGTGCCAAAAGTGTCAATGACATACAAATTAGCCATCTATCTGTAAGCTTTGAAACAGGAACTTCAATTTTAATAACAAAAAAATATTAAACCATGTAAAAAAATAAAGTTTCAATTTAGTATTGTTGAAAACTCATCACATTCAACATTTAATCACTCACTCACTTAGATAGAGATGGGTTTAAAGGAAAATTATCATATAAATATAATCTGGTAAAAGCTGGTATCTCTGGGCATGTCCCCTGCAGCAGAAAAAAAACCCTCTAATTTGGGACTGAGGTTTCTGGGACAGAGAGATATGACTTGGCCCAGGTTGACAACTCAACCTTGGCCCAGGTTAAGAACTCGCGCGACAACACTGCTATTCAGTAGGCGCGCGACAACACAGCTGATAAGAACTCGCGCGACAACACCGCTATTCAGTAGGCGCGCGACAACACAGCTGATAAGAACTCGCGCGACAACACCGCTATTCAGTAGGCGCGCGACAACACAGCTGATAAGAACTCGCGCGACAACACCGCTATTCAGTAGGCACGCGGCAACACAGCTGATAAGAACTCGCGCGACAACACCGCTATTCAGTAGGCGCGCGACAACACACCTGATAAGAACTCGCGCAACAACACTGCTATTCAGTAGGCGCGCGACAACACAGCTGATAAGAACTCACGCGACAACACCGCTATTCAGTACGCGCGCAACAACACAGCTGATAAGAACTCGCGCGACAACACCGCTATTCAGTACGTGCACGACAACACAGCTGATAAGAACTCGCGCGACAACACCGCTATTCAGTATGCGCGACAACACAGCTGATAAGAACTCGCGCGACAACACAGCTGATAAGAACTCGCGCGACAACACCGCTATTCAGTATGCGCGACAACACAGCTGATAAGAACTCGCGCGACAACACAGCTGATAAGAACTCGCGCGACAACACCGCTATTTAGTACGCGTGCAGCGACAACACCCGCTTTAGGGTTTTCCAGCTCTTTTTCATCCCCGCTTCTAGCAGCACACTCCATTTCCGCATTACTGGATCTGTAGCGACAACAGACCGCAAGGGATGATGGTCAAGCATGGGCTGATGGGAATTGTAGTTTTCGCTACCTCCCGTTCGCTTCATTCGCCTGAGCAAATTTTCTCAGAAGACCTATAGTTTTACCGAGTCATGCGACTTCGGTAATATCGGAAAAAAATAATATTGCAGTATGACGGTATTTACAATACCGTTACATCCCTAGTGTTTACTTATGTTGGGAAAAGTTTACTGCTAAAGAGTAGGACCGCGCGATACTGGGAAAATATGCAAAATTGTTGTTAAGTATTGCGATAGTGATATTTCTTACAATATAACATATTATTAGAAATATAGGTCACACTATATAGAAAGTGACCTACTATGCACATGTACGATGTACTTGACGTGTTCATAATGTGTTGCAGAACACTTCTGGTGGTCTTGGGGTGGGATACGGATAGGGTTAGGGACAGGTTTGGGGGTATGTGTAGGTTTAAGAGTGGTATAATTGCAGAAATTATTTGTTTCTTTCAGCTTTGTGTTTTTGACTGTTTGGCGCCATCTTGTGACTAAATAATATGAAGGTTAGTGTATACTCCATCAGCTGTTTTGGATTCTGTCATCTTTGTGTTTTAGATGGTTTGGCGCCAGCTTGTGACTGAATAACGCGTAGGTTAGTGTATACTCCATCAGCTGATTTTGTTTCTGTCAGCTTTTTGTTTTTGACTGTTTGGTTTTAGACGGTTTGGCGCCATCTTGTGACTGAAAAATGCGTAGGTTAGTGTATGCTATATCAGCTGATTTTGTTTGTCAGCTTTGCGCTTTCGATTGTTTGGCGCCATCTTGTGACTGAATAATGCGCAGGTTAGTGTATACTCCATCAGCTGTTTTGGCTTCTGTCAGCTTTGTGTTTTAGACGGTTTGGCGCCATCCTGTGACTGAATAATGCGCAGGTTAGTGTATACTCCATCAGCTGTTTTGGTTTCTGTCAGATTTCTGTTTAATTAACATATTAATAAACTATTATAACTCAGAACAATGTATTATGACTGTTTTGTTGCAAACGGCTGTGTAATAAGCTAAATAAAGTACATCCAGGACAGTTGTTTCAGAAATATAAAGCCTTTCAGTCTTATAAAACAATGCTCCACTTCAAGTCGAGTTGCCGATAACCTTACCAGGCATTACTCTGCGATAACAACCTCCAGGATGTACTTTATTCCTTACTTAACTAATGAGGCGTTATTGTAAAGTGTTACCAACTATTTCATCACTGTTGCACTCAAGCGTTTGCAAAGCACCCTGGATTAGCCGTCTCTGTTTGATCTAATTCTGCATTAGAATATAGCTAGTTATGCTATATCATGCTCATTTTATGACATTTGCATTAATAGCAAATCGGGGATGGTGTAAAATTCTGGGTAGGTCTTTTCATGTTTTCGATTCTCAGGGGTTTTCCAGCAGTAAATTATATTTTAGCTACACCTCAGAAGTGTCTAATGAGAGTTAATGCGGAAGAACTTTACCCAAAAATACACTTCAGACACTTTCACTGGTGGTTAATCCTAAAGCTACAGACCTCTCCAGTGCTAATTATATCAGACCTGCCACAAACATGAGAGAGTGTAATAGACAGAGAGAGAGAGAGAGAGAGAGAGAGAGAGAGAGAGAGAGAGAGAGAGAAAGAGAGAGAGAGAGAAAGAGAGAGAGAGAGAGTGAGAGAGAGAGAGAGAGAGAGAGAGATGGAGATTACCGTGGTCCAGTGGTCCCGTCTCCTGAGTCTTGGCTCCCTGCCTCACTTGGACTGCCCACAGATTTGGCAGTGGGAGACATGGGTGCAGGAGCTAAAGAAAGACAGAGCCAGATAAACATACTTTTGTTGACATAAAATGCCCTCAAAGTATTTGGATAGAAAGAGAGAGAGTTTTGAGTTTAATGCCATATCATATTCTCTGGCTTCAGGGTTCGACATTTCCTGACTTTCACTGACTAAAATCTGAATTCCTAAAATGAACACAAACGCAGGCTGCTGTTGTGCTTATATTATATTATTAATTTAATAAAATAATAATAGTATTAAAATGACATATTCTGAATGACTTTAATGACCACTATGTCAGCAACAATAGATAATTTATGATTTGGAGAAAAACAGAGAAGAAAAGTGTTTTTTCAAACTTTGCATTTGCGAATCCCCTGATATTGCAGAAAGTCCATGACCTGTGGGAACTTTGTGGCTATTTCATGGTTAAAAACAATTAAAATGTACAAAAAAAATTAAAAATAACATGCACTTCTGAAGTGTGCTTCACACAGGTGAGTTAGCTTGACAAACCACCTGTAGAAACACTCTCATCTCTCTCATGTAGGTTAATAATCTGTAGGTTAGTATATGCTTTTATCAGTTGGTTTCGTTTCTGTCAGCTTTGCATTTCTGTTGAGCGTGAAAAGAAACAATATGAAGCTGAAAAATAGCCTAACAATAATAATAGGTGTAAAATAGCATGATATAAAAATGCGGTATAGGAAAATTACATTTTGATCAACTCAAACTAAAATGTAAAAAAATAAAATAAATAAATATATAAAATAAAAAGATTTACTTTTGAGTGAAAAAAAATCTGAATGACTTTAATGGCCACTATGACAACAATAATATATTTTAACTGAGATTTTATGAAAAAAGAGAGAAAAAAGCAGTTTTACAAACTTTACATTAGTGACTGTCAGTTTATGAAAGAAATTAAATGAAGCTGAAAAACAGCCTAACTATAGCAATAGGTGTAAAATAGCATGATATAGAACATGCAGTATAGGAAAATTACATTTTAATCAACTGAAACTAAAATAAAAATAAATTTATGATATAAATGAATGATAAACTGATTTGGAGCTTTTCACTTTCAATGTGTGTAATAAGTCTTTTAAAATCCCAAGATATGCCAGAAAATCCATGACCTGTGGGAAGCTTGTGGCTATTTCATGGTTAAAACAAATAAAATGTACAAAAAAAAAACTTTATATAATAAAAATGGTTTATATAAAAAATATGGGTAACACTTTACAATAAGGTTCATTAGTTAATGTATTTACTATCACGAACTAATCATGAACACTTGTACAGCATTTATAAATCATAACTGAACATTTACTAATGCATTATTAATATCCAAGTCCATGCTTGTTAACATTAGATAATGCACCATGAGTTAACATACTAACAATGAACAACTGTATTTTCATTAACTAACGTTTATTAACATGAATAAATACTGTAGTAAATGTATTGTTCATCGTTTGTTCATGTTAGTAAATGCATTAATTTACATTAACTAATGAACCTTATTGTAAAGTGTGACCAAAATATGAATACATAAAATGATCTAAAAACCTAAACACTTTTAAACAGTTAATTTTAAGAAAAAAAAAATCATTTTGAATGACTTTAATGGGCACTTTGACAACAACAATGAATATTTAACTGAGATTTTGAGAAAAAAAGAGAGAAAAAGCAGTTTTACAAACTTTACATTTCCGACTGTCAGTTTCGGAGCGGGAAAGAAACTAAATGAAGCTGAAAAATAGTTTGACTATAACAATAGGCAGGTCATTCACGATAAGGAATTTTTGTTGTGCGATATAGTAATGACTTTAAACCACACTGAACTGAGCTAAACTGAACTGAACTTAAAAACTTAAAACTTAACTACTCTGTTCCAGTCACTATGACCATTTACATGAAGCTGCTTTGACACAATCTACATTGAAAAAGCGCTATACAAATAAAGCTGAATTGAATAGTCACAGAAATTGTTGCGCTAAGCGATATTATTGTCATTTTGACTACCACTGATTATATAATGACTAAATAACAGCATAATAATGCAAACAGCCATAAACACTTTAAAATACTTATCATCCTAAAGGTCATTTAGCTTCCATAATTTGATGTTCAAAAGGTAAACAACCTACTCTATATACTAATAAATGTCCTTTTAGGTAAATGTTCAACTATAAATCTTAACATTAGTGAGGTGAAACGTAAATGTCACCGTAAAATGGCTTAAATATTATTTGGAAATATAAAATTGCAACGGTAAATATGATTGATGCCAGCGCCAAGTACTGAATGAGAAGCTGATTATTGATTATTGTGACAGGTCTATTAATAGGTGTAAAATAGTAAGACATAAAAAATGTGGTTTAGTAAAATTACATTTTGATCAACGGAAAATAAAATATAAAGTAAGAAACATACAAAAAACGCCTGATTTAAAGGTTTTAACTTTCAATGTGTTTAATAAAGCATTTAAAATCCCATGATATTCCAGAAAGTCCATTACCTGTGGGAATTTCATGGTTAAAAACGCATAAAATTTGCCAAAAAAAAAAACATTTATATAATAAAAGGTTTATAAATAATTTTAAAATACATAAAATTACCACAAAAAAAAAAATCTAAACTTTTTAAAGATTTACTTTTGAAAAAAATAAACATTTTGAATGACTTTAATGGCCATAATGACAACAACAATGGATAATTTAACTGATATTCAGAGGAAAAGAGAAAAGAAAAACATTTCAAACGTTACATTTGTGACTGTCAGTTTATGAGCATGAAAGAAATCAAATGAAGCTGTAAAATAGCCTGACTATAACAGTAAGTGTAATATAGCATGATATAAGAAAAATTACAGTTTGATAAACTGAAAATAAAAAATTAAAGTGTCAAACAAAAATAATCTCAGATATTTCATGACTTGGACCAACACGTGTGTGAATGTTACATTTTTTCAATCACTAACTTCAATTTCCTGAAACATTTTTGCATATTTATTTTAATCCACAGAGTTTTTTGGTGAATATTAATATTTAACAACACACACAAAATAATGATTTAAAACAACCTAAAACACTAAATTATTGAAATAGATACATGTTAGACTTTTTTGTTAGTGATGAACATAAAAAATGTTTATCTATTTTTAAATACATATATATTCCAACTTAACATGAAAAGCTTTTGAAAAAAATGGTAGAAAATATGAAGTCCAAAACTATCTACGCAGATTCCAAAACAAAACTGTCCACCGTCAAATTTACCGCGGTGTACTGCTGCCCTCTTGTGTTCAATTCGATGAACTACACTACAATGGGCTTCTGCATTTAAAGGGTTAATTCACACATGAATTACTATTTACCCACTAATTATTCACCGTCAGGTGGTTTCAAGCTTTTATGAGTTTCTTTTTTTCTGTCGAACACTAAAAGAAGATATTTTGAAGAATGTTGGAACCAGTAACCACTGACATCCACAGTAGGAAAAACAAATACTATAGAAGTCAATGGTTCCCACCAAAGCAGTTTCCAACATTCTTTGAAATATCTGCTTTTCTGTTCAACAGAAGAAAAAAAGCTAACAACAACTGATCAAATGGTTATATTAAAATAAGAGTTTGGTCACCGAACATCTTTATTAATAGAAAGATAATACATTTAAAATCTAACCAGTGATTGCAACAAAATTCCAACTACATTTGGCATGTTTTTTGTTTCTCTTGATTGCTCCTGTTTATTGAAATCTTATTTAATGTTTTCCCCCAAAATTAATTTAAGTGTTCTTATTTTTGGACTGTGATGTTTGGTTTCTTAGTTAGATTACTTATAATTTTTAGTTTCAATAATGTATATGCACAAATAGATTATTGCAAAACATCCTGTAGAAAACAGTCGTATAGAAGAGAGATCTGTGAGGGGTGTACTCATTTATGCTGAGTGCTGTATACATTATTCCAGTGTTTCTCAACCATGCTCCTGGAGGACCACCAGCTCTGCACATTCACCATGGCTGTTTCTCAATATGCGTTCTTCAGCGGTCTTGCATCCTCGTGTAACGTCATCATTACCGTTCCAAAACTCAAAACCACAAGAACGGAGGACGCATGAAAGTTCTTGATATCGAGGATAGTTTGGGTGTTTAAAATATACAGCAAATGCGGATGCTTGGTTAAATTAAGCCTAGTTCACACTACAGGATTTTAAACATCAGCAGATCGCTGTGCTGTTCACTCTACATGACTTGACTTTGTGTCTTTTGATCTCTGTGGTGTTCACACTACGCAACACTCCGTGAACGATCCACAAGAGGGGGGTCACACACTACATGATCTGACAACATCTCATTCCCCATCAGCTCATTCAAGCTACCAAACCACAGCCAATGAAAATTTGAGGGAGGAGTCGTCAGAAAAAGCTGAACACTATTGGCTGCTTGTGTGCTGATGACATCACTGACAGCGTTTAAAGCTTTGGAGAAAGCATTTAAAAACATCGTCAAATCAGCGGATTAATCACTTATCTGCAAGGTTCCAGTGGATAAATACACAGAGAGTTTTTAATTTTTGTAATTTTATAACTCTTTGAAATAAAACTAACATATTTATAACACCCTGCCATTTTCTAACTATCAGTGTATTTCTTTCTGACATTGTTTTTTTTTTATCACAAAACAGTAAAGAACTGAGCAATTCTGCCTTAAATTACCATATTGGTCAAAATGACTGGATGCATGTCTGATACTTTTCACTGTGACTTTAAATATGTGCATTTTCTTGCCTGGCAACTTCCTGCTAACATAAACAAAACTTTCTGATGGCAAAAACATCAATTTACTTCAGATATCTTTCAAAACAGCATATTCTGTGACGAATAGCTCCTGTTTGAAAGTGAAAATGAAAGCCAAGCCTTTAAGTGTTTTAGTATCTTAACTACATATTTATAGGCTGTATTACCAAAAAAAGATGATATTTTAGGGTAATGGCATTCAAAGCATTCAAATTAAGCATTCAAAGCTTAATTTTAATATCTCAATAATAGCTTTGAATGTAAATATGTTGTGACAATATGGCGCTTTATATGAGAACGGTCAGAATGAGCCGTATGGTAATTCTAATAGTTACAGAATTCTAGTTCCACTGTTAATATATCCTACTCTCATGTCTGTGCTAATGCAGAATGAAGCGAGTGCACCGATGCCCATTCTGACCAATAACAGATGTTTCTGCTGAGCTCCTGAACACACAGGCATTCAGCTCATGCTGATATGCTCTCTCATTGGCTGCAGCTCGTCACTACATCTGACCACACGTGGGGTTGAGTCGGCCGACTGCTCTGGAATATTTAGCATGCTGAATGTTGGATATCCGTCTGCGAGGTGTCGGCGACGCGTCAGCGAGCCTCGTTGATGCGTTGTTCAGTAGTTCACACATAAAGAGCGGCGAGCGCCGAGCACCCGCAGATTTCTTCCCGATCACAGCCCGATCTGTCGGCGAGCTCGTTAACTTCCAAATCGGGCTCAAATCAGGCTTAAAATCCTCTAGTGTGAACCAGGCATTAGGTGGATACAAAACAGTGTAGAAGAATGATAATAGCTGTAAAAAACTTGTCACTAAATATACACAAGCACTGAGTCAGACTAAATAGTATACACTTTGATTAGCCGTCTTGTTTGTAATCTTTAAACTAGTAAAATAGGCGGATTATTGGCGGAGCAGCTTCCATTTTATATCACCGCATTATCTGATGGCCGAATAGCAAATGAATTGTTCAAATGAATCGTTCAATGAACCGAATGAATCATTTAAAGCGGTTCTTCTTTATGGAGTCAGAATAGACTCAATAATAATTCACGCAAAAGACACGATGTACACATGCGTAGCCAAATTCACGTGCATAAAACTAAATTCACGTGCGTAAATTATTTATTTATATTCACACAAAAAATTTCACGTGCACAAAATAAAAATGCATTTTCATAAAATACGTTTCACAAATGCTAAACACCATTTGCAAATGTAAAAGAGTGTACAAAAAGTTTTGAATGTTTAAAACTTGCGAGTTCATCCTGAATGAGAATGTGCTAATCCTCTTTCACGTTCGACTCCCCCTGGATAAGAGTGTTTTTTCTTTTTAGACTCTCCTGCCAGACTCAGGGCTACTCGTACCTTTTAGCCAATCAGATGAGAGCTGTAGTCAATGACACCAACTCTGCGCTTCATATGCGCAGACTGTTCCTCTCCAGCATGGACAACGGAGAAAGCAGCAGTTGCAGTCGCTTTATTTATTTATTTATTTATTTATTTATTTATTTGACCATATCCTCACTCTTTTTATCCATTATTTTGCCGCAGCTCCGCTCTTCTTATTTATTGTCTCGCAGCCCCATGAGCACAATGTAAAAACTGAAAAAAATAAAGATCCTCACCTGAGTAAATATATATTTTTTTCAGTTTCATTCAGTTTCTAATGAGACCATCACGTTTTTTTTTAAGAAAACAGCTGCTTTAGAACTTCAAATGTTCAACAACCTTATAGTTTTATTTGTCTTAACAATAAAATGAAAAAAAAAAAGATATTAAGTCAGGTGAGGATCGAACACGGATCTAAAGGCATGGTAGACCAACGTGCTGACCACTGAACCACAACGGCGCTGCAATGCTGATGTGGCCGGAATGATACTTATGATTACCCTGTGGGCTACATTGTCATTGTCAAGTCATGTGACTCGAGTCCCCCATCTCTGATATATTATTTATATAAAGTTTTTTTTTTAGGAAAAGGTTTATAAATATAGGCTAGGTATATCTTCAGCTTCATGGAAAGGCTGTTTGAGGATATAAATGTGACCTACCGGCAGACACGTCTGAAGTGATGCCCATACTCTGCAGCAGAGCATCAGCCTCTCTGCGCTTCTTCTCCAGGTCTGAATCATCCTGCAGTGGGACGGCATCCTTCTTCAGCTCAGCCTAAAACAGCAAAACAAACACTTCAGCAAAAAAACAACAACTTTCTATTGTTCTGAAGAACAAAAATCTTAGGTCTCATTCACATCGAACGTGTCTTTGCTTATGAAAACGCAAGAGTCGGCACTCAGAAATGCATAAGGACTTCTGGATACTAAGCACGTGTAAACAGAAACTTGCATCGATTGTCCCACTTCTGAGTTTTTGTGATACTGCCTTGGAATTGACAGTGATGAGCAGCGCTGCTTGTTAAAGTTGAAGATCGTGAGCTTAAAGGTGATGTAGCAAAAAACGGATGTACGCCTTACAATCGCTAATGCTGCAACAGTGTTGGATGGGGTGTACAATATAACGTTAGAGCATCGATATCTCAATGTGTGCATCAGCAATAGCAACAATGCAGGATTAGACTGTTTGTTAAAGATTAAATAATAAACAGGGCTCAACAATAAGGACTGCCCGGTGGCCCGGGGCCAGCATGAAAGACACTCGGGACAGTAGACCGGATTGTTACAGGCCACTATCGGCCAGTAACAATGAGCACGTTTTTTTTTGTTTTTTTTTTTGTAACCCAGTAACAACCAGTACAGCGAAAAGATGGCAACATGGCAGCAAAATTAAACAATGAGGCTAAAAGAAAACGCCTGTTTCTAAAGTCTTAGAAGCAGACAATTACATTGGTACAAAATTATGGAACTGAAAAGAAAGAACAAAAAAAAAACAGTTGTCAGTTTGGCAAGCCATTTTTATAAAAATTATTTAGAATTGCATTAAAATACCAGTACATTTTTCATACTGCTCTTTCATTTGCATAAAATCTTGAATTTTGCTTATTATACATTTATTAACACATTTAAAATGTTTAAATTCTAGATTCACAGGCATAATTTTGCCATTATTTAAAATATGTGGCCAAGAAATAGCTATGAACTTTTTAGTTTTTTTGGTGGGGCAAGTGAAAATTTTGGCAGGGCAGATAAAAATCTCAACTAAAGGCCCGATCGGACCCGTATAAAAAATCCTTAGCGTTGAACCCTGATAAAGATATTATTATTCATGCAGTGATGAGCATGTTATTTTACATGCGATTGTTCAATTTCTGTACTTGAATACTGTTAGACTCCACCAGTTATCATAATTAAGCACAGTAAAGCAAAGTAACATAATATTTAAAATAAAACCATTTAATATGATTTGTTTAATATTATAACTTCTATCATTATTCATGACAATTTTAATGGGTAAAAAGACCATCATTTGGGATAAATTGCAACAAGTCCACCTCTGGACGTTTAAAACTAAATGAAGCATTTCCATACTGAATCTCTTTATTTATAATGCACAGTACAGAACAGGATTGTTAAGTGTGAATCCTCATCCTGATGTATTCATTCAAGTAGACTATGTTGAGTGTAATAATGATGTAATCTGTGATGAGCTTTCACCTCTTTTTTCTTGCGTTCCTCCTCCTTTCTCTTCTTCTCCTCTCGAATCTGAGCCAGGCGCTGTTTCTTCCGCTCTAGCTCAGCTTTCAGCTCACTTTTATCCGACATGATGCTTTAAAAAGCAAACACACAAACACACAGGGAAAAGTGAGTGTCGGCAGTCCCAAATGTATATACAGTTGAAGTCAGAATTATTAGCCCCCCTGTTTATTTTTTCCCCAATTTCTGTTTAACGGAGAGCAGATTTTTTTTTTTAACACATTTTTAATCATAATAGTTGAAATAACTCATTTCTAATAACGGATTTATTTTCTCTTTGCCATGATGACAGTAAATAATATTTGACTAGATTCAAGACACTTCTATACAGCTTAAAGTGACATTTAAAGACGTAACTAGGTTAATTAGGTTAATTAGGCAGGTTATTGTATAATGATGGTTTGTTCTGTAGACTATTGAAAAAAAAACAGCTTACAATAGCTAAAGATTTTCTCCTTAAAATGGTGTTTAAAAAATTAAAAACGGCTTTTATTCTAGCCGAAATAAAACAAAAAAGACTTTCTCCAGAAGAAAAAATATTATCAGAAACACTGTGAAAACTTCCTTGCTCTGTTAAACATGGGAAATATTTAAAAAAAAAAGAAATAAAAATGTCAAGGGGGCTAATAATTCTGACTTCAACTGTATGTTTTTCTGTATTTAATGTAATATTATTTAGACAGACATCAAAAGTCAGAAACAGCCACTGTCTTCTTTTTTAATTAATATATATTATTCACCAGATTTAATAGCTCATCCACCTTTGCTTCAAAAACATCCAAATTTTTTTTCATAGGCCAAAAATAAACAATGTGACACAGTTGCTGATGTTATTTTGGCCAAAAGATTCAGAAGAGCTAATAATTCTGACTTCGACTGCATATTGCGATATGAATATAATTTCACAAGACGATTTGAATAGCTCTATTTGGAAAGATTTCAACTTCAACTATATTCATATACTACAACTGTATATCGCAGCAAAACAAAATATTGCAATGTCAGGTTTTTCCAATATCGTGCAACTCTTATATTTACACAAATCAATTAAGTTAACCAATTTAAGTGGATTGAACATAAAACAATCAGATTGTCCCAATACAAACTCAAGAATTATGTTGATTCAGCTCATTTTATATAAGCAGTTTGAACAAAAAGCAAAAATATATATTTATTGAGTGTATAACGCATCCAAATGGAGCGGTAAACTGCCAAGGGAAAGCGAGAGACCTCGTTCACCTGGCCTCAGGCCCCCCATTGACTGCCGCCTGTCTGTCAGCCCGTCTCAGATTCTCCAGACAGATTTACAGGATCAGTTTAAGAGTCTCTTCTCTAATCTGGCTTTTGTGCTCAGTCAGCACCTGACTCTCAACACAGCTCTCGATCACCACATTAAAACACGCACTTCAAAAAACAAAGAGCAAACTGCCTTTTCAGCCTGGTAATCTGAACAAATCATGCTGAAGATTACAGAAGAGAATAATCATTGACTCCAATGTTTTCTGCCAGCTGCCCGAGCCTGATACATCACACAACTCGTGATCTTAAGAGGAGCTCAAAAGCACAACATGCCCACTGTCAGGTTATTTTTTCAAAACCATGGTTTTCTGTGCTTTTTTGGATTTTAAACAGTAAAGTTAAAAAGAAAAAATATTTTTTTAACCCATTTCTAAAAATAATAGTTTTCATAACTCATTTCTAATAACTGATTTATTTTATCTTTGTCATGATGACAGTAAAAAATATGTGATTAGATATTTTTAAAGATACTAGTATTTAGCTTAAAGTGACATTTAAAGGCTTAACTAGGTTAATTGGGTTAATATATTTAGGGTAAGTCATTGTATAACGATGGTTTGTTCTGAATACAGTTGGGGAAAAATATTGCTAAAGGGGCTCATAATATTGACCTTAAAATGGTTTTTAAATTATTAAAAACTGCTTTTATTCTGGCCAAAATAAAATAATTAAGACTTTCTCTAGAAAAAAAAATATTATCTGAAATACTGTGAAAATTTCCTTCCTCTGTTAAACATCATTTGAGAAATATTTCAAAAATTTTAAAAATAAATAACAGAAGGGAATATAAAATTATTATATTAAAATTATTATTTTTTTTTTTAAGTAACCTCTTTTTGTGAAATATTTGTTTGTTAGTGTTATTATTATTACTATTATTACTATTAATAGTATTTAATTTGAATGGTTTTAAAGACATAGGACTCTATTTAGACGGTCCAAGCGCAAAGTCCAACGCGCAGGGCGCAAACGCATTCAGGGTGTGTCAGAATCCACTTTTGCTATTTTAAAGACGGAAAAATCCCCTTTGGGCTATGGCGCATTATTCTCTTAATGAGTTATAGATCTGTTTTGAGAATAAACCAATCAGAGTTTCATCTCCCTTTCCCTTTAAGAGCCAGTTCTGCCGCGTGTAAGCGCATTTGCTATATACATGGTGAACTTTGTAAGTGGAAAAACTGAACGCTTCACTAGAAAGAAAACAGTTAAACAGAGCATCTGCAGCGCGAGAATGAGAAATAAGCCTCCTCATTCTTTACTTTCACTTTCGCTCTCATGGATAGGGAAATGTGTTGTACGCAGACATTAATTAGCCTATGTTTAATTTAGTTTGTTAAGCACAAATATTTGTTTCAAAACTATTTCTAAATTCAGTGCTAATTTCCAGCAAATGAATAAATGAATAATAATAGCAAAATGTGCTCAAAAACCTGAGTTATATCAAAATACACATGCTGTGCCCCATATGGTCTAAAACCTGACAGGTGAACAAATCTAAGCATGTTTTTAATAAAACAAATATAAATATGGATATAATAAGTAATACTGCGAATAATAATAACATTATACAAAAGCAAATTGTTATGAATGAACTGAAAAAGGCCCCCGAGATGAAGAAGACATGAAAGTTTGGTTTTTATATTTATGTAGGCTAGAAAAAAATATTTTTTGTAATATTTTAACCCTTTAATTCTTTCTCATTTATAAAGATATTTGTGTATTGCTGTACATCCTGTGTGTGTTAAGCAATGTGTAAGTGAGGCGCAAAACTATCACGCTCTGCGCTGGACAATAGACCGGCTTTGATCTGATCTATTGAACCGTCTATTTAAGTTCCTGAAAATAGCAACGCGCCAGCAATGTGCCTCAACACACCTCCTTTTTTAGACCAGAATGCCTATGGGCGCACATATGAGCGCAAATGCATTTGATATCTAAACAACGTGCTGCAAAACGTCAAAACGACTCTTGCGCCGAGCTGAAACTAGCAAACAACAATTGTGTTGTGCCTACATATATATATATATATACATATATCTATCTCATTCTACAGTAAATTGATTTTCTGTAAAAAAAAAAAAAAAAAAGTGTGGCTGTTACAACTGAAATATCATGTTAGAAATTAAATGAAAGAAATATCCTATAAACGTCTCCACAGATTTTATCCAGCAAAACATTCCACATAAACTTAAAAGTGGGATAGATGTAAATTGTATTTTTTTGTAATAAATATGAGACAACAGAAATACCCAAAAATTATAATTTTTTTGATGCAAAAATTATAATTTTTTAGATGTAAAGTTGGTTTTGTATTCGCACATTCATTCATTTAACTGTCTTAATATTGTTTACCATGCTAAATTGAATATTAGGTCAGAATTAGCATGCAAGTATGACTTCTAAACAAAATTAACACTATCTAAGTCACTGTGAACAATGTTGTACTTTGATAGTCATTGGCTGCTAATATGATTTCCCCTTTTTAGAATTTGCAAAGCATACTTTTCTGAAATTAAATTAAGGAGAATGTCTAAATATCCAAATCTAAAACTATCTTTACCTCTATCATTTTTATTAGCCTCCTGTGTGTAGGTTCAGTACTACTTTTCAAAGCGAAATTACTCAACAAAAACAAAGGAGGCTGAGAATAGGAGGAGGCTGAGAAAGGCTCATTTTTTATGAAAATTTCAGACGGCACTTAGAGGTTTTTGCATCTGTACTCTTCACTTATTTTGGCATTGTACATAGTCAACTTGCAAAGGTGCAAAAAATGTATTAATGTTTGTAATGTATTAATTTATTTGTAACCAATTTTCAGTGTTCAAAACCTCTTTCATCATTATGGGAAAAAATCACTTTTTGGCTTTACAGTCTATCCTAATCAATTTATTTAATTAGATTACTTATATTGTTAACAAAATTTTACATTCATAAAATGTAAACTTACTATTAAGAAACCAAGTTTTAAGATATTAGTGGGTGAAATATGCTTGTATATTACCAGTATCAGAGACTGCAATTTTAGACATAGAGGTAAAGTTGGTTTTATATTCACACATTCGTTTATTTAGCAGTCTATATATATTGTTTACCATGTTACTTTGAATATTCGATCGGAATTACCATGCAAGTATGACTTGAAAACAACATTAACACTGTTTATTTGACTGTGAACAATGTTGTACTTTGATACTCATGTGCGGCTAATATGATTTCCCTATTTAGAATTTGCAATGAATACTTTTCTGAAATGATATTATTAAGGGGAATGTCTGAATATCCGAATATAAAACCAACTTTACCTCTATATTTTAGACCCAATTTACAAAACATCGTGGTAAACAATGCAGAGACCCTGTCACTGTTCAAAAATGAATGAATGTGCGAATATAAAACCAATTTGATCTCAATTACATTAGTTATAAAATCAGTAAACACTTCACTAGCTCTGGGAGCAAATAAATATTGACTAAATCATCTTAAAGCGGATTTTCCTGCTGTCAGTAACTGTTAATCTGCTAGAGATTAACTTCTGTCCTTTCACTACATAAACAAACAGAATCATAAGCACATCACTTCATTCATATCATATTACATCATGTTAACGTTATATACAAAATATTATATTCGCAGTCGATTTTAAATGCGTGACTGTCATATGACTGACTCCCAACAGCACTCCTGGTAAATAGCTACTGCTGGACTACACCCAACGCATAAAAGTGACAACCCGGCGGATAAAAAGTTGACTAGAGTCATAGACACATTATTGAAACGTTTTCTCTTATTTAAAAGCATGTTATAAGCAGACCTGAGATTGTTTGTTGCCTGCAGAAAGCGCTGCTTTTGTTGCCCTGCTCAGTTTCCGGGTGCGCGGATGCGGAGGCGCGACTCTGACGGGTGCCGGGAGGATCAAAAAAGCGAATGTTTAAAACGCGATTGCTGTGAAATACTACAGAATAGGAAAGTACCATATACAAAAACAAAAATGAGCTAAAGGAAAAGTAAATATTTTGTTATTTAAAATAGGTCTAGATATGAAACATAGTAACATAACATAAAAAAATAGTAAAGCAAAACGCTTTATATATACAAATTAATACTGCATATTGTGAGACTTTTCAGGATACAAACATTTCAGTGCACTATTAGAGTTTTCAGATCATGACCGCACTTTAAATAGCTGATACCCTGATGAGTGCACTGACTGAACAGGGGTGCTGATTGAGAAGTAATCTTGTCTGCTTGCTTAGCCTAATTGTTGCCCCCTGTGTATATAGCCCTTGTGTGTCAGTCAGTTGTTAAATGTTTGTTCCACTATGTTGGTGGATCTTCCTGTTGTTTCCTCTTTTATGGATTTATTAATAAACGCTCCTTAAATGCATGTGGATTACGCCTCTGCTTTACCAACATGCAACGTACAACCCAGGATGTCTTTTTTTTTTGTTGGGGGGGTGGGGTTAGGTAGTTAGGTAGTTAGTTAGTTAGTTAGTTAGTTAGTTAGTTAGTTAGTTAGTTAGTTGTATATCTATTTATGTACACAGGACGGAGAAGAGACTGCATGAGCTTCATCAATAAACACACAGGAACACCATCACATACAGTTAAATTCAGAATTATTAGCGCCCCTGTTTATTTTTCCCTGTTTTCTGTTAAATGGAGAGAAAACCTTTTCAGCACATTTCTAATCAATATAGTTTTAATAACTCATTTCTAATAACTGATTTATTTAATCTTTGCTATGATGACTAAATAATATTTGACTAGATATTCTTCAAGACACGTCTATACAGCCTAAAGTGACATTTAAAGGCTTAACTAGGTTAATTAGGGTAATTAGGCAGGTTAGGGTAATTAGGCAAGTTATTGTATAATGATGGTTTGTTCTGTAGACTATTGGAAAAAAAGTTGTCTTAAAGGGGCTAATAATTTTGACCTTAAAATGCTGTTTGAAAATTAAAAACTGCTTTTATTCTAACGGAAATAAGACAAATAAGACTTTTTCCAGAAGAAAACAATATTATTAGACACACTGTGAAACTGTTGTTGTAAAATAGGAATCATTTTTTATTATTTTTGTCTCTTTTTCTTTTAATCAAACAATTATTTGTATTGATCATGTAAGGGTCATATATTAACTGAATTTCTAATGTTGTGTGTGAATGCTGTGCATACTAATTAGCATTTTTGCTGAAGTAGATAGATGCTGGTCCAAAATTAAATTCAGCTTTGCAGAAACTTCCTGTCTGAAGAGAGGTGTTAAAACTGAACACAGAACACAGAAAGATGTATGCTTTGTTGTTGTGCAGAGCATTCGTAGAAAAAGAGGAAGTATGTCGAAGGTGCGGCCAATGGAGGACTGAACAATGACTGACAAGTGACGTTACACCAAAACTCCACCTGTTAAGATCGGTTGTGTATATATGCTGGAGTCAGGAAATGTATGTTAGTTGCAAACCTCTTGAATGTAATTCTTGTATTGCATTGGGGTAACGTAACCCAGAGCTCTGTCATCGAATTATTCATTTGTATCTAATAAATTGTTACGATTTTTGACATTGAAGAAAAACCTCTCCTGACCTTTTCTCTTGAACACACATGGAATTGGCTAGATATTCCAACAAAACTTTCCTTGCTCTGTTAAACATCATTTGGGAAATATGAAAAAATGAAAAGGGGGGCTAATAATTAGGAGACAGAACTAAAGCCTTGTGGCAATCAGAGAAAATAACAATAATACACCAGAGTAAACTAACCCAAACACACAGAAAGAGAACCATTAGGTCAACAGCACTACCACCGGGCTGCTCAGTCCTGTTCCTGGAGATGTAGCTTTCTGCAGAGTTCAGCTGCAACCTTGACCTTGAGAAACACACCTGTCTTTAATTACCAAGTGCTCCTTCAGATCTTACTTGGATGGTTTATTTGTGTTTGATTTAGATTGGAGCTAAAATCTCCAGGAACATGGTTGAGCACCACCAGAGATGACAAAAGTACACAAATCTTTTACTCAACTAGACGTACAGATACTCATGTTTAAAACGACTCTGGTAAAAGTACTGACTACACTTTTCTACTTAAGTAAAAGTAAAGAAGTTCTGCCTCAAAAATGTACTTAAGTAAAAAGTACCTATTACTACTGCACCTTTTTAGTTTTACTAAGTAGGTAAATATCTCCCACATTTGATTTTTTAGAACTAAAAGTACAAATCTTTGCCAAAAAAGTGATTTTTTTTCACAGTAATAGATTGAAAGATCAGAGAAATCCCATGCAGTATTATCAAGTGAATGCTTCACTTCTGATCTGCCAAACTGACCCCTTTATCTGATCCCCCTGCGCTATTTGTCTCCTAGGTCTTGTTTGTGTAATTCCAGTTTGTTATATTTGATTTACTGTATGTTTGTTTATCTTTTTTTCCGCATTCTTTGTAAAGTGTCCTTGAGCTCTGGAAAGGCGCTATATAAATAAAACATATTATTATTTATTATAAGTGGACAAAAGACTGTTTACCTTCAGCATTTTTATGGCTTATTTTTGAACTGGAACGTGTCTCTCGTTTACCTGTAATCTGGTCTAGCAAAATGTGTCTTATTACAGAGTAAACAGGGCAGCATCAGTCATGTTAAACTCACCGTCTCCCTCTGTAGTCATCCTTGCCTTTCTCATAGTAATCGTTTTAAACTAGCCTACGTATGGCGCGTGATAGCCTTGGTTGAAAAAGCCAGTGCACTGTCGGCAGCCAGTGCACTGTAGCACGCAGGCACGAAAAATAGCAACTCAGGCTCATTCTGAAACATAGTCTCATGGACAATTCTGGAGACCGCAAAATACATCCTGGGAGGTACTTATTTTTGCAGTTTTTGTTTTCGTGAATCCACGAGAGGCCGCTGTGTGCACTTTTTCGTATCTCAAATGTCTCTCGCGAGTGCCGTTCGCGCCTGCGCTGTTCTCGCGTGAACCCACTAGAGGCCGCTGTCGTCCGGCTAAATGACTGAATGATTGACTGGGCAACAAGCCAAACCGACTGACCCACCCTCCTCTTTCCTAAACCCAACCAGTTTCACGGATTGACCCGGCCACCCACTTACTTCCCTAAACCCTAAACAACTTACAAAAGCAGTCCAGAAAAAGAAAAGCCCTCGTCGGATTTTTACCACATTTTCAGATTTGACCACATTCTCACCCTGTTGTTCACTTGTTCATTTTATTTTTTGGATTCTGTTTTTGTCTTACATGATTTCTGGAACCGCTCTTCCCCGGACCCAAGCCCGGTCGTTGTCGTCTTGGTCAACTCTTTCTCTGCGTCTCAAATCCGCCGGCGTACACGACAAGCTAACCGGACAAACTGGTTGTGGTGGGAAAGCCATCCACACGGAGGTAAGCGGTCAGCCAGTGAGCACCAAAAGGAACGACGTCACACTGCCCCGTAGCGTTCGCTTAAAAAAATGAAATGCAGCCATACATACCTCCGGCTAGGAATTCGCGGTCTACAGAAATGTCCACAGGACTACGTTTTCAGAATAAACCAGGGTTGAAAAATAGACAGACTGCACCAAAAGGTGCTCAAATTGCGTAATGACAAGAAATCAAATAGATTGCACCACCAAACACATGAAAACGAAAGTAACGAGACTGATTAAAATGTAAGGAGTAGAGAGTACAGATATTTGTGTAAAAATGTAAGGAGTAGAAAGTTGTCAGAAAATAGTAGAGTACTGATACCAGAAAAATCTACTTAAGTAGAGTAACGAAGTATTTGTACTTAGTTACTTCCCATCTCTGAGCACCGCTAATGTAGACCATCATGATCAATGTCCTCCAGTCCATTATACATGTACAAGTGTGTGCACCTAGGCTCACAGCTGTCCACTGTCCTGGATGACAATGCGGTGTGTGGGTTTGCCCTCTTTACTGCCCATCTCACCAATCCTCCTAAGCACATTCATGCCCTCCCTGATGAAGCCGAACACCACATGAATGAAGTCCAGGTGCTCAGTGTTCTTCAGTGTGATGAAGAACCGTGAGCTGTTGGTATCTTTGCCGCAGTTGGCCATGGACAGCATGCCTGGCCCGGTGTGCCGCACCTCAAAGCTCTCATCCTCGAAATAATCCCCATAGATGGAGCGTCCGCCACGGCCGTTCTGATGGGTGATGTCACCGCCCTGAAACACGCAAACAACACATCAGCAGAAACTGAGACTGAGGAGCAGAACACATCCTAGCAGGCACACAACATCATAAGATGTTAATATTAGGTTTGATTTCGGTCATGACGTCAGATGGCCAAAATTCTGTCTAGCCAGAGTCTAAGGCCAACGTTATTTTATATTTCAAATAACGACATCAAATTACATTGATATTTGGTTGATTTTAGGTTGTGTTGGAAAGTAACCAAAATCCAACATCTGATAGATGTCATCAACCCAGGCTCATAGTGGAAACGTAGTCCCGCGGATGTTTCTGGAGACCGCGGAATATGTCCCGGCCGGTACGTACGGCTGCAGTTTTTGTTTTTGCGAATCAGCGAGAGGCCGCTGTTGTGCGCTTTTTCGCATCTCAAACGCCTCTCGCGAGTGCAGTTCTCGCCCGCGCTGTTCTCGCGTGAACCCACCAGAGGCCGCTGTCCGACTGACCTGATGATTGACTGCGCGACCGGCCAATAAGCTGACCCGCCCTCCTTCTTCCCTGAACCCAACCAATTTTACCGACTGACACGCCCGCCCGCTCGCTTCCCTAAACCCGAGCAACAGTTTACAAAAGCCGTCCAAAAAAAGAAAAGCCCTGATTTTTTTTTCTACCGCATTTTTGGATTTCACCGCGTTCTCACCCTGTTACGAAACTCGTTCACTTAATTTTTGGGATTCTGTTTTTGTCTTACCTGATCGCTGGAACCGCTCTTCCCCGGACTCGAAACCGATCGCCGTGGTCAACTCCTCTCTGCATCTCGAGCCTGCCGACGTACACGGTGAGCTGAGTGGACAAACGGGTTGCAGCGGGGAAGCCCTCCACAAGGAGGTAAGCAGTCGGCCGGCCGGCAAGCGCGATAGGGAACAGCGTCACACCGGCCCTTAGCGTTCGCTTGAAAAAAATAAACGCGGGACTACGTTTTCAGAATGAGCTTGGGTTGGATGTCATAGTGGTAACGTCCACACAATGTCAAGGTGTAACCTTATTCCAACAATGATAAGCCACAAAGGAAAGTGAGTTAATGAGTGAGGGTTTGTGTGTGTGCGTGTGTGTACTTACCTGACACATGAAGTCAGGGACTATCCTATGGAAGATGGAGCCTTTGTAGCCGAAACCTTTCTCTCCTGTACACAGAGCGCGGAAGTTCTCTGCTGTCTTGGGCACAATGTGAGCGAACAGCTCCATGATGATCCTCCCAGCATTCTCTCCATCCACAGATATGCTGAAGAACACCACGGGGTTGGAGTCTCGCGACAGTGTCTCTACCAGCAACGCGTGGCTCTGGCAGTCCATGAACACCCGTTTGAAGCTCTTCATCTGATCAGCAGTCCTAAACTTCACTGCCAGCTGCTTTGTCTTCCCATCACCCTCTGAGTGAGGAGACATACACACACAGTCATGTATAAACTATAAAAACCCATAAACTACACCCGAGATGCTGCGATTGGTCCACTGAACTAGCACGAGGGTATTATTCATGACATGTTTCCATCAGTTTATTAACAGATCACCTCATTGGATGAAACATACCTGCCTCAGCTGAGTTCATATATGAATGGTGTTTCCATCCAGAATTTCAACTTCCCGTATGTATGTGTGAAAGAGGAAACACATCTCGAGTAGGTGACTCCAGTGCTTGTTGTATGTCTGTTGAGATTTTGTAGTGTAGTGTGTGTGTGGCGGTGTGAATCTGTGTGCTACTAGAGAAGTTAGTGGTGGTGTTTGTGTAGTGTGAATGTGTGCGTCACTAGAGAAGTCAGTGGTGGTATGTGTTCGTAGCATAGCAAGGGTTGTGTGTAGCATGTGTGAGGTGGTAACGTGTGTGTACAGACATGTGAATGTATGTATATGTTACCGGAGTAGTCAATGGCTGTCCAGGTAAGGGAGTTGGCAGATGTGTTCATAGGGGTGAGCTGGCTACCCCTGCTGATGCTATGGTTGGCACACACCTTCAGCGACTGCTCGTGCCTCATCAGTACGTGGTAGCGCTTCTTCAGTGGGTGGAAGAAGATCTTGATGTTCCCAAAGCCACGGTCCTTCCACTGGTCATCCCAGTGGTACAACCTGGTTCTCTCCTTAAACAGGATCTCCTCGTCCTCCTCACCAGGATGCATCTGTGGGCCAGTGACAGGAGCTCAGTGAACATCAGCACTTCTGACTAAGGATGGGTAACAATAATCTGTTGTACAAAATTGTGTCAAGCAGGCTACAGATAAGCTTAAGGACAAATGGGACAGTTAACCATACTCGCTCTGTTCTCTCACAGACCCAGTTCAGCTTTGCTAATACGGTTCTGGGGGATCATAATAGTGGAATTGCTGTGATGCTTTCTAGCTGGGGGCAACAACCGCAAACCCAACTTACTTTATCAGGAACAAGCAATCAAACTGATTCACCCCGGCAAACTTTATACTAGATAAAGATGCGCTGGAATCAGTAGTTGATTGTAGTCACTTTATTAGGTACACCTGTCCAACTGCTTGTTAATGCAAATTTCCAATCAGCCAATCACATGGCAGCAACTCAACGCAATTAGGCATGTAGACATGGTCAAGACGATCTGCTGCAGTTCAAACCGAGCATCAGAATGGGGAAGAAAGGTGATTGAAGTGACTTTGAACGTGGCATGGTTGTTGGTGCCAGATGGGCTGGTCTGAGTATTTCAGAAACTGCTGATCTACTGGGATTTTAACCCATAACCATCTCTAGGGTTTACAGAGAATGGTACCAAAAATGAGAAAATATCCAGTGAGTGGCAGTTCTGTGGTCTCCTTACTTTATGCACCTACTTCTGTTGTACTTACAGGTATTTGTAGACTGCTGTTTGTCAAAACCAACAGGGTCAACAGTAATATAATTTTCAACATTATTTCATTTTTTTTTGCATCAAAATATAGAGAATAATATCAATAACAGTATAGATAAGAACCAGTATTGACAAAAATGTAAACAATGCCCGTCCCTACTTCTGTCAGAGGATCGATGGGGTCAAACTCTACCTCATTGTTGTCAGGAGCTTCATCATCACTTTTCTTCTTCTCTCCATCATTGTGTGCCTTTTCCGTTTGTGACGGAGCCCCTGCAAACACAGATGTGCCCATGTTTGACAAGGTGAAGATCGTATCTACTGGAATACACGTGCTCAGACACATAACGCACATACAGTGCATCTGGAGAGTATTCATAGAGCTTCACTTTTTCATGGGAAAACTAGGTTGCTGTTGTAAGTGGTGTTAGTGAGGCAAGCAGGGGCACTCAACCTGCGGTCTGTGTGAGTCCTAATGCCCCAGCATAGTGAAGAGGATGCCATACAGTGAGTGTGCCTTCGTATGAGACGTTAAACTTAGGTCCTGTTATTAAAAATCCCATGGCACGTCTCATAAAGATTAACCTCGTTGTCCTGCCCAAATTCCCTCCATCAGTCCTTACTCATCATGGCCTCCCATTTGTCCCATCCACTGAATTGGCTCTATCTCTGTGTCTTCACTCCACCAATAGCTGGTGTGTGGTGAGCAAACTAGCGCCATTGTCCTGTGGCTGCTGTCGCATCATGTAAGTCAGGGGTGTCCAAACTTTTTGGGCCGAGGGCCAGATGCAAAAAGACAAACGTTTTCGCGGGCCAAATTTTACATACATCACACAGACACGTATATATATATATATACAGTTGTAGTCAGAATTGTTAGCCCCCCTAAATTATTAGCCCCCGTTTATTTTTTCCCCAATTTCTGTTTAACGGAGAGAAGAATTTTTTTTTCACACATTTCTAAACATATTAGTTTTAGTAACTCATTTCTAATAACTGATTTATTTTATCTTTGCCATGATGACAGTAAATAATATTTGACTAGATATTTTTAAGACACTTCAATACAGCTTAAAGTGACATTTAAAGGCTTAACTAGGTTAATCAAGTTAACTAGTTAAGTTAAGGTAATTAGGCAAGTTATTTTATAACAATGGTTTGTTAAAGGGCCAATAATTTTGACCTTAAAATGGTTCATAAAAAAATTTAAACCGCTTTTTATTCAAGCCGAAATAAAACAAAAGTCTTTCTCCAGAAGAAAAAATATTATCAGACATACGGTAAAAATGTCCTTGCTCTGTTAAACATCATTTGGGAAATATTTAAAAAAGAAGAAATAAATCAAAGAGGGGCTAATAATTCAGACTTCAACTGTGTGTAGATAGATAGATAGATAGATAGATAGATAGATAGATAGATAGATAGATAGATAGATAGATAGATAGATAGATAGATAGATAGATAGAGAGATAGATAGATAGATAGATAGATAGATAGATAGATAGATAGATAGATAGATAGATAGATAGATAGATAGATAGATAGATAGATAGATAGATAGATAGATCATAACAAGAACTGCTGCTTAATTGAATGCATGTAATAGCGACAATAGTGGTTATTTATTGAATTACGTTCATTTTTGTATAGCGGGCCAGATTCTATTGATATTTATAAAAAGCCTCGCGGGCCGCCACAAAACTGATTGCGGGCCGCAGATGGCCCGCGGGCCGTAGTTTGGACACGCCTGATGTAAGTGGATCCCCCCGGCATGATTGTGAAGCGCTTTGGGTGTATGGCCATACACAATAAATGTGCTATATAAATACACATTACTTACTTAATAATAAGGCTATGCACACACTATTCCAGGGGTGGCCAACCCTTTTCCTGGAGAGCCTCCTTCCTGCAGATTTCAGTTGCAACCCATATCAAACACACCTGCCTGTAATTATCACGTGGTGTTCAGGTCCTAATTAATTGGTTCAGGTGTGTTTGATATGGGTTGCAACTGAAATCTGCAGGAAGGTGGCTCTCCAGGAACAGGGTTGACCACCCCTGCACTATTCCTACACACATTACCATTCAAACTGCTGATTGGTGGCCTTTAATGCAAATATGTATATTTGTCGTTTATTATTAAATACCTATTATACATCATTTGCAAACTCTTTTTTTCCTGAATTAATATACATGTTTGTGCTTGAGTAAATTGTAATCTGTGTTTTGTTCTGTAAACTGTATTTCTTCTAAATTTGAAATTAAAATGTTGTCATTGAAGAGCATACAATGGAAATTTGGCAACAAATTACCATGTCAAAATAAGTAAGTAATTCATTGTTTACAGACATACATTTTTAGACAGCACAACAGCAATGGTTTAACTTTGGAACAGTGGTTCCTCACCCCCGGGCCATGGACCGGTACCGGTCTGTGTATCAGTTGGTCCTATCTTTTCCATGCACAAGTTCATTATTTCCAATGGAGGCACGCGGCTTGAGGGGTGCATACTAGGAGCATGACCTTCTAGGCGCACCCAGTTAAAAACAGCTAGAAGGCTAAAGTTTCAGAATGCTGAGAGCGTCACGTGACCAGAACTGACCGATTAGCTTTCTGTTTGTAAGGAATACACATTTCGGTAGTCTATCTCAAACATGGAACACCCAAACACTGCAATGGTTTAAATTTTTTTTCATAAATAAAACTTCTATCAGAGTTGCAGCAATGTTTTGTCAGGTTGTCATCATCTGAAAAAAAGGTTTGATGGTCACCTAATCTACGCACACCTCCCTCCCACCCCAACAACCGTGGTTCACAGTAAAGTTGTCAAGTGTTGAGTGGTTCGCGGTGCTAAAAAGGTTAGGAACCACTGCTTTAGAAGATGTAAGAAATTAAAATTTGAATGTTTTTGAAACAGACTTTATAACAAACCTTTGTAAAATAATACAAATATTCAAACAACAATAAATCCAATACATTTAGAGAAAATTTCTCTTAAACTTTTCCATGGCTGTATAATGCATTGATGCAAGACGCATTTATAAGAAAAAATATCTGTCGGACTCTTTACCTCGGCCAGACATCTTGTCAATGTCTTCTCTACAGAAATTCTCCAGTTTTTCTTTCATTTGAAACACAGACCTTCCAATGTCATCAAAAGGCTGCATAGAGCTGAAGTTAGGCACATCTGTAGATTCAGGAGGTTCAGAAAGAGACTGGAAACTCTATGAGAAGAAAATTAATTAAAAACATTTTTTATTCAAATTGTCTTGAAACATAACTTCCACTGTACACTGTAATAAGCAATCAGTAATTATTAATCAGACCGGTTCAAATATGGTCAATTATGAACGAGTTATAAATGACAATATAAAACCTTTTCTGTATATTTTTTACTCACCTAAGCCACATACCGACTATGTAGATATCAGTGAACAATGTAACTTGAATTGAAACAATGCTTTAAGGCACAGGTGTCAAACTCAGGTCCTATAGGGCCGCAGCTCTGCACAGTTTAGATCCAACCCTAATTAAACACACCTAATCAAACTAATTGAGTAATTCAGGTTTGTTTAAAACCTACTGGTAAGTGTGTTGAAGCAGAGCTGGAACTAAACCGTGCAGGGCTGCGGCCCTCCAGGAACTGAGTTTGATACCCCTGCGGGATTTGGCTTTACATAAAAAATTGGTGTTTGAAGTTCTCAGTTTACCAGTGGGTGTCAGTATTGTATGAAACTGAGGATGTTGTGGTCTTTGAGCTCCTGACAGCGAAATTTGGTATATTTCACAATTGACTTGATAATGACAGTTTAAAATGAATAATGAAATACATGTATTTTTTGAAGAAGAAAAAAATGAAATCTATTTTGTTGTATTAACTTTGGACATTTGAGGTAACCATATGTTTTAGTTATTACTATGGATCCATATACTATATGGATACTATATGGATACTTCTACTTCCAATGTTAATCCTACAAAACTCCTCTTTTGGTCAATTTGGTTTTTCAAAATGTCACATTACATCTCGAATTAGGCTTCTGCAGGGCCGGCCAGTGGCATAGGCAGTATGCTAAGGGCGCTGTACATCCAGGGGGCGCCAGAAATGAGCGGGGTCAAGTTGGTTTTGTTTTCAATATTCCTGACACACATTCAGTGATAGATGGCAATAACTCAAAAACCTCTTACCCTAAAAAGATCTAAAGTTTGTTTCCTACAAAAAGACAAAGCTGGTTATGTTTCACAGCTGTCTTTTTCCCTTTTTTTCGCTCGATATTGCGAGCACTGCTCCGTTTAGCCTGGGATAAGCGTTTAGCCGGGAGAGCTGAGCTTGCGCGGAGTGGAGCTCTCCGTAAGGGACCGTCGGAAAAGTGCTTCTTTTTTTCTATTTTTTTCTTTTTTTTTTTTTTTGCTCTATCCTGCTTGTTTTATTTTAAACACAACTAATTTTCTCTTAAATGAGCACAACAGTTACTAAAGTAGTCGAATGCTTCATTCCTACATTCATTATAGATCTGTGCATTCTTACATTAACACCTCTGTCATCAAACAAAACACAATGAGAGATTCATTTGTTGCTCTTCACTAAATAACTATAGTAACTTTAATCAATATGCAAATACAATTAAAAGTTAAATAGATTTTATAGCTTTATTTAATTTCTGTATAGGCCATTGATTTTAATTGGTTAAACCTTTTATTTTATTGTCGATATTTTCTATTGTTTGCTATGTATTCTATCATTTGAAGCTATTTGTTGTCCCATATTTTAACATCCCAAAGTTGATAGATATGACATAACATTGCTAATCATTAAATAGCTATAGTGCTATCTGTTAGTTTTACATCAGCTAGTGTTATGGAAGGGCATAGATGTTTTGGAAAATAGTAATATTAATGTAACTACCCCATCATTCCTTCCTCAAGCAAATGTGTAAATGTTAGATCTATTCAGCAATAATGTTAATTGCATTGGCATATTTATCTGACATTTTCCCAGCTTGTAGGAGTTGATCAAAAAGCTGTTTAGTTTCTTATGACTTTACACTAGCAGTGGAATTTACTGCGATGTGACGGGGCGCCACCTGAAATCTTGCCTAGGGCGCCAAATTGGTTAGGGCCGGGCCTGGGCTTCTGGTACAACTGACAACACAACACTCTCACTTACTCAATTTCCTTCGGCTTAATCCTGCTTTATAAGGGGTCACCACACCTAAAACGAACCAGCAATTTCACCTTGCCCTCCCCATCGTTATTTCAGATGTTACCTTTAGGAAACCGATGTGATCCTCTGTGTGTGAAAGATGCTCCAGTTCAGCATCTTTCCTCTTCAGATCACAAATCTCCTGCTCCAGTTCCTTCATGAATCCTTCAGCTTGACTCACTGCAGCCTCTTCCTGATTTCTGATCAGTTGTGTCACCTCAGAGCGCCCTTTCTCAATAGAAAGGATGAGCTCATTGAAGATCCGTTCACTGTCCTCCACTGTTTTCTGCGCAGAAAGCTGCAACAACAAACATCACAATCAGTTCTTAGGCATGACTCCCACAACCTGAGAATCAAAGCAAACTTCGGTAACACTAAATGAGCACTGGAGGAGAATCCAGACTAAATCTCAAAACTCCCCCAAATCTCACCTTATGAGACTCTATAGCCTGTTCGAGCTCCTCAAGGTCTCTTTCTCTCTGATGGATTCTCTGCTGGAACTTAATCCTTCTTTCTTCCAAAACCACCTGTAGGGAAATCGAATAATGAGCTAGAGCTGTGACACATTTCTCATGATGTGAGATTTTTAAGCTTTAAAGAAATCCACAATCAGCAGTTGCTGTTGCTGTTGCGTGCGTGAAGTGTCCATCATTCCACACTTATTTTTAACGGTTGAATAAGTGCATCATCCTGGGCCCGGTTTTTCAAAAGGTTTAATCCGGATAAAATTGATCCAGATTTAGTAATCCTGTTTTTGCGATCCGTGATCAGGTAATCCAGCTTACTTTTTGAGCCAGTTTTTCAAAGCAACATCGGATTGGATCAATCTGATCCGGATAGGAACTTTTCAGGATCACTAAATCTGGATAACCAGAGCTCAAACAGGACAGGACATCACAATGTAGAACTATAGATATGTAAAGAGCGACAAGTAGAATAGCTAGTGTGGGGCCGATATAACTTTATTTTTATTTGAAATGAAAACTAAGAAAATTTGATAATTATTAAAATAATAATAATAATAATAATAAATAATAATAAAAACAAGAAAACCACCACCCCATCCTCCTCCAGCAGTCCGCTCATCTGAGACCTATAACACAAACACTGTACATTGAGGATATTTATAATAAGTTTCAAATATAGATGTAAATAAAAAAAAGACTGAATGTCAAAAACTCCACAATAATTTTAGACTTCCTCATCTGATGTGGAGAGACCAGCTTGCTGAGCAAAGCCTTTAGGAGGCGAATCTCTAGTCATTGGCCTTGGTTTGCTGCAGTTTGGTTAGAGTCAGTTGTTCCTCTGCCAGATGAAGCTGTGCTTCTGCCCTTTCAGTCTCTTTTTGCAATTGTTGAAAGTGATTTCAAAAATTAGCGATTGCCATTCTTTGCAATTTTTTTTTTTTGTTATTCTGTAATCATTGCATGCATCACTAATAAATATTCTAAAAAGAAAAATATTTTCCATTGTGATGAATATATATATCAATTAGTGACAGAAAAAAATGTACTGTTTTTGGTCAATTTTGACAGCTGTTTGGGGGATTATTTTATGAGGCCAAACTCTTTCTACTTTGCTGTAGGCCTATACTGAAAGGCTGAATACGTTAAAGCCTATACTCACTATAGCCTGACGGATGAACAAATAAAATTAAAACCTTATGAATAAGTAGTATATCTCGTAAGACTCTGCATGATCCAAAAATAGTATTATTTAATACATTTTTAAAGTTTTCATTAAATTTTAGCCATGAAATCCACACTGAATCCACCCTTCTGATGGGATCAGTTTAATCCAGGTCTTATGGATCAAAGTGATCCAGATCCTACAAAAAATGTCTGAAAAATCCAAACTAAAGGTTTGATCCGGATCAAAACCAAGATTGGATTACGTGATCTAATCTGATTATATAATCCGTTTTTTCTTTAAAAAAAAACATTTTCAAGATTTGATCCAATCCCTTATCCAAAATCCTAGTGGATTACTTTTGAAAAACCGGGCCCTGGTGTTTAAAGTGGACGTATTCTTTTTAGAGTTTTCAGTATGAACAACTTACAAAATGGTGCAGAATAGTGCATGAGTATGCGATTTGAGATGCACCTTCTGGGCTCTATTTTGACAGTCCATCCGCAAAGTGCATATAGCGCAGGGCGCAAACGCTTTCAGGGTGTGTCAGAATCCACTTTTGCGAATATAAGGACGGAAAAATCCACTTTGCGCCGTGGCACATGGTCTAAAAGGGTAGAGTTTATTTTCTTAATGAGTTATAGGTGTGTTTTGAGAATAAACCAATCAGAGTCTCATCTCCCATTCCCTTTAAGACCCAGCTGCGTCGCCCCATGGCACATTTGCTATTTACATGATGTAAAGTAAGTGTAAGTGGAAAAACTGAGCATTTCACTAGCAAAACAAAAACAGTTAAACAGAGCATCTGCAGCGCGAGAATGAGAGATAAGGCATCTCATAATCTACTTTCACTTTCGCTCTCGTGGATAGGGAAACCTTGTACACACAGATATCCATTAACCTATAAATAATTAATTTAGTTTGTTAAGCGCAAATATCTGTTTTATAACTGTTTCTAAATTCAGTTCTAATTTCCAGCAAACAAATAAATGAACAATAATAACAAAATGTGCTCAAAAACCTGAGTTATATCCTAAAACACATGCTGTGCCCCATATGGTCTAAAACCTGACAGGTGGGCAAATCTAAGCTTGTTTTTAATAATCAAATATAAATATGGATATAATAAATAATACTGCTAATAATAATAACATTATACAAAAGCAAACTGAATGAACTGAAAAAGCCTCCCGAGATGAAGAAAGTAGGAAGGCAGTGGTTTTTATATTTATGTAGGCTAGAAAATAATATGTTTTGTAATATTTTAATAATTAGTTTACGTCCTATATATATCATTATTATATCCTATATATATCCTTAATATTTTAATTCTTTTTCATGTAAAGATATCTGCGTATTGCTCTACATCTTGTATGTATTAAGCAGTGTGTAAGCGAGGCGCAACTGCGCCGGACAATAGACAGGCTTTGCTCTGGTCTAAAGAACAGACTTTTATCGGTTCTAAAAATAGCAACGCGCCAAAACACGCCTGCCTTTTTAGACCAGAACGCCTATGGGCACACATATGAGCGTAAATGTATTTGCTATTTAAACAGCATGGCTTAAAATGTCAAAACAACTCTTGCGCGGAGCTGAAACTAGTAAATAACAATTATGTCGCGCCTTACGCCACATTGCACCAGGTGTATAATAGGGCCCTCTAGCTAAGGGGTGCAATAGTTTTTTGAGACCTCAGATTTTAGCCAAATATTTCTCCTTACCCAACAAACAATGGAAACCTTATTTATTTATTGTTTAGATAACACGTAAATCTTTACAAAAACTGACACTTATGACTAGGTTTGTGCTTCAGGGTCACAAACACCTTTCAGGTTCATACCTGTTTCGTTGTCCTCTCTGCTTCAGCTGCGACTGTATCGTGGTTTTTGTGATCGTCCATCGTACACAGGTAACAAATGCACTCTTCATCCGTGTGACAGAAGATTTCCAGTGCTTTATTGTGTTTTGGGCAGATCATCTCCTCGAGTCGTCCTGTAGCATCTATCAGATTGTGCCTCTTACCTTTGAAGAAATTCTCGTGTTGCTGGAGGTGATTTTGACAGTAGGAGTTCAGACACACCAGGCAGGACTTGACAGCTTTTTGTTTTCTTCCAGAGCAAACGTCACACTTCACATCTCCAAGTCCAGCAGGAACAGAAGCTTGGAGTTTAGTCTTCTGGAGTTGCTCCACTAATTCAGCAAGAATGGAGTTTTTATTTAAAGCAGGTCTTGGACTGAATGTTTGTCTGCATTGAGGGCAGCTGTAGACTCCCTTCTCGTCCTCCTGATCCCAGCAATCTGTAACACAGCTCATACAGTAACTGTGTCCACACGGAATGGCCACCGGATCCTTTAGTAGATCCAGACATACAGGACAGATGAACTAGTCTTGAGAAAAACCAACTTCTGCCATTTCGCTGTATTTACACTGCTGTATTTACACATGCTGTATTTTCACTTTCTCTAAAAAGCTGAAACAACTTCCTGGTTCTGTGACTGAGGCGGGAGGGAATGTGTTCAAAACAGCTATTTACTGCAGTCACAGATCTTCCACTAGATGTCAGAGTGACAAAGATCAAACTCCACAGCAAACATTTTAGTTTGTCTCTCACTGTGTTCCATTCAGAAGGACTCATCCCTGTGCCCTAATCCAGGGGTAGCCAATCTCACTTGACGAGCCACTGTATTAGTTTAGCTCCCACAAGTCTGTTGAGGCAAGCTGGAGCTAAATTCTCCATTTTTGCATTTTGAAATTGCGGCAACAGCTCGAGGTTTGTAGCCCACAGCATTTTGTTGCAATGGTTACGTTTCTAATCCTAAATTTCCGGGTTTTTTCTCTCACCACAGCCTCGCTTTCGTGTTTTAAAATGGCGGCCTGGTGACATGTTTCCAGCTTTCTTCAATAAATCTTCTTTTGTGTTCCTGTAAAAGTGCATTTCCTCTGTTTTAAAGACTTCCATAAAGGAGGTGAAGAAGATTTCTATTCTCTCTGTATGAAGTATTTTCTAAGTGTAAAGCAGTTAATTTTCTTTTCACAAAATGTATGTAGGGTTTGCAGCAAACATGCCAGCCTGTGTTAAAAATACAGTGATATGTCTGTGTAAGATATGTATGCCTGCAAAGGAGCAACAGTAGGAGAAGGCTGAGTGACTGATTGTGTAGAATAACTGAATATGTAAAGCACTGATCATATATGTATGAAGCTATATGTGTCAGAAGTTAGAATGAGTAACATATTATCAAGTTATTATCCTATCATAACAATGTATGTAAACACTTAGTTCCTTTGCATAAGTTGCATCTATACTTTGCTGACACAGACCTGTAACATCTCTGTTGACATGAGCTAGTGGGCTGAGAGCCAAGTATAGCAGGACCCCTTAGACCAGGGGTCGGCAACCCAAAATGTTGAAAGAGCCATATTGGACCAAAAAAACCAAAAAACAAATATGTCTGGAGCCGCAAAAAATGTAAAGCCTTATATAACCTTATAATGAAGGAAACACATGCTGTATGTATCTATATTAGCTATATTAGCCTACTATAAAAATGACTAAGTTGGCTAAAAATACATAATGAGCCTTCACGATTAAATAGCCACTGAAATCAGGTGGTTGGTGTTTATTTACACAGCACAGCCTCTGGTCTTTCAGTGGTATTAATTTGATCATTTCTTCTTGCGGCCCATCGGACTTCACATACCTGCGCGTTTAATAGCGGTCACATCACAGGCAATTGAGTATGCGGGCACTGAATTAATGTCCTTGGTTTGCTGATCGGTGATGTTACCTGCCATTTTAATAGCCCTTTCCTTTACTGTCGTAGCGGAGAGAGGTATGTCTTTAATTTTTTGTATTATCTTGGTTTTGTTTTTGAAGTCTGCAAATAGGTGTTCTAATATTTTGATGAATGACTCCTTCATGTAGTCACCATCTGTGAACGGTTTTCCGTGCTTTATTATCTCCCGGTTTGTTTACAACAGCCACCTGCCTGGCATCCCACCCTGCTGATAGAAAGGTGTGTCGCAGGCTATGACGCAAATCTTCGCTAACAGAAATGTTGAAATTAAATATTAATTCTACACACTTTTACAGCATTTGAAAACGTTAAAATGTTTGTCCTCCTATATAAATCATATTAAAACAAAAAAATATATTAACCTCCCCCACCTTTTTCCATTTTCAAACATTTTTTAAAAAGCTCCAGGGAGCCACAAGGGCAACGTTAAAGAGCCGCGAGTTGCTGACCCCTGCCTTAGACTAAAAACCTATTCAAAAATGGTCAAGAGTTAAAAAGAGACCCAAAGGGGTGTGTCATAAAAACATGTATAAAGATTTTGGAAACACACTGAAAGTTTAGAAGGAGCAGGAGGAGAATGCTATGAGGTCTGCTCTGCTCTGCTCTTTCTCGGCTTTATTATGAAGAATAAAGTCTATTTTTTGATATTCAAAACCTCCGGTCTGATCATTTCTAATTAATAAGAAGTCGAATTTACGACAGAGGCCGAAAAAACTTTAATGGATTTCAATGTGGTCATGTTATTGGCCCATGAACATTTCCTGCTTGTTATCAAACTATTTCATAACTGTAACAAGAGGCAATTTAAGCTTAGCTTAATGATAGAGCTATCATAACATTATCTATCAATATGTGACTCTTTTCGGATTCTCAGAAGCTGTAGAAATTAAAAAATGTAAAACAGGAAATATGTTGGGACCAATATTTTTGTTTACATCCTACAAAATGGTCTACACTAACATGAAATAAAAAAAAGATAATGCAAATTGTTGATCTTTTATTTGTAAAGGTTACAAACTTGATTTTCAGGTCCTTTACTTGTTTCAAACATGTTTAAGTGTTTTTTTTTCTGTTGAACACAAAAGTGGAAACCTGTAGCATCATAGTATTTGTTTTTTCTTCTATGGAATTCAATAAATACAGGTTTTCAGCTCTTCTTTTGGGTTCAATCGAGAAAAAAACTCATAAGAAATTTGCAACCACTTGAGGGTGAGTAAATAGTGTTTTTTGGGAATGAATGGGTCCGAATGGATTAAAACCATAGACTGTAAAATATATGGACGTAGTATCTGTGATGTCACCTATAGGTTTCTGAAGAACCCAAAAGAAGCTACAAGTAGCCGTGGCCAACCGTCGGAGAGTGGTCTGGATGCAGCCCTGGTGCAGTGCAATCTGCAATCCAATGCTTTTTAATGGACCCACCTAACCCCGCTCCTAACCCTACCCGTCACAGTGACGTATATCACTCCATTTGAGTGCATTGTGTCTGACATTGCATCGCTGAGTGATGCAATCTCAGCTTGCATCATAAAGGTTGCATCCAGATATTATTGAACCGTCGCCATTTGTTCGCGTGTCATCGCACCGACCAGGAAATACCAAACAAGGGCAAGGAGGCATAAGCGGAGCTACAAACGCCTGCTAGCATTTTGCTTAGACAGGCTTTTCTATGGGAGAAAACCTTCATTACCTGTGACTCGTTTGTGTTCTGACCACATGTGTTTGGTTGTGTCCTATATCAATAAAGTGATGGTGTATAATTTCACTCGCCTGGGAAACGGAGGCTTTGTGAATGGTTTGTGAGCACAATTAAGTGGACACAGCATGCCATATCATCTGATAATTGTAAGGAATATTTCCAAAAGGCAACTGACTGTGTAAACCCATAAACAACAAAACAAAAACACGATGTATATGCCGAGTTCAGCTGCTAATCAGCCGGAATCAGCTGAGGTCAAGTGACAGTGACCAGCGAGACCTGTCACTCAAGTGGCCACGCCCTTAATTATGCAGACTTAATATAACCTAATATAAAGGAAACGGATGAGTTATAAAAAAAATTCACCCCCCTCACCGTTGTCATGAAGAGTAATATTAGCTAGGCTATAATAACCAAAATAGTTTTTTTTTTTTTTTTGTACCAGGCTGTAAACACATTTGTTCCTGCTGAAAAGTTTGCTATTTTAACAGTGGGGTCAATAGAAATGTGCTCTATTATGGAGCCAGGACTAGCGGAATTTCGATAAATTGCAGTTTCAGTTACCTCCGTATTGGCTTCACGAGGGTCGGGAGAACAGGAGGTTGCCGCTTGGTAAAAAAGCATATGGTTAAATCGGTTTAGCGCTCTCTCTGCAAGTCACGTGATTCTACGACGCAAGGCGGAAGTAAACAGAGTGGACGCGCTATTCTGTACCGAGACGTCTTTGCAGTCAGTATTCAGCGCAGTATTAGCACGAGTCAGCTTGTTTACAGCAGTCTGACGGACCAGACAGATAACCAAGCGAGGAAACACCTCAAAGATTACGGCTTTCTATAGTGTTTAGCGTCCTCGGGGCTCAGCAAGTGTTATTTATAGGCTTCATCGCAGTGTTTATGTGAACGCGGCCCAGTGTTCACTGATGCTCCTGCGGTTCATATGAGTTCACACACACATACACACATCACTGCAGGATTACCCGCGTGTCTTGAAGGTTATATTATTAATGTCATGACTGCAGTGGCTTTATTGGGTGACAAAGAAGATTGAATATCTTCCTGTGAGGACATGACTGACAGTCAACTTTATGCTACGAGAAACGTCTAACGTACACAATTCTCTGCTGTTTTTAATACTCGGACGAGAAAATGCGCTCAGAAACACTACAGGACTCTGATTTCTGGATTTTCTGAAGAATTAAACCGCAAAAAGACGCCAACATGAGGATCTTCAGGACTTTACTGAACGCAGCGTCCAAGCAAATCGACTTCTACTCCAGATTCTCTCCTTCTCCTCTGTCTATGAAGCAGTTCATAGATTTTGGTAAGACTGCATTCACTTTTCCACAATTCAGCACTAGAACTAAACAGAAAATAAGAGTTTGAAAAATTACTGAATCGCATATAATAGAATACATTGAGGTTGTTATAAGTGAAATAAAAAAATAAAATAAAAGATGCATTCATAATGCAGAATATAAACCAATAGCTCATCAGTATGTCAAAACTCATCAATTAAGAAATTACATTAGGTAAAAATGTAACCCTTCTGACTTAAAGTTTTTCGTTCAAATGTAAATAAAAGCTGAGAAATATCTTTTTTTTCACACAATGCCTCTTGTACATCATCTTATTATCTTTTTGGAGAAAACTGTCATTTCTGGTTAAAAAATAAATAAATAAATAAAAGTAACAAAGTCAGAATTTCCTAGGGGTTAGTGTAATAATTTCAGACTTGAATGAGTTTTAATGTGTGTAAATTTACAGCTGAAGTCAGAATTATTAGCCCCCCTGTTTATTTTTCCCCAATCTGTTTAACAGAGTTTTTTTTCAACACATTTCTATTCATAATACTAATAATAATCCATTCCTAATAACTGATTTATTTTAGCTTTGCCATGACGACGAAAGAATAATTTTCAAGATATTTTTCAGGACACTTCTATACAGCTTAAAGTGACATTTAAAGACTTAACTAGGTTAATTAGGGAAGTTATTGTATAAGGATAGTTTGGTCTGTAGACTATTGCACACTTGTTCATTTAAAATATAGCTTAAAGGGGCTAATAACATTGATCATAAAATGGACTTGACCTTAAAAAAAAATGTATAAACTGCTTTTATTCCAGCCGAAATAAAGCAAATAAGGCTTTCTCCAAAAGAAAAATCATTATCAGATATACTGTTTTAAAGAGTGCTAATGATTCTGACTTCAACTGTATATATATATATATATATATATATATATATATATATATATATATATATATATATATATATATATATATCACAATATTAACACAAAAGGGTTCTTTTTCATGGGTAATACAAAAAATTATTTATTGCTATATTGTATATAAATTTTCAGAGTAAACCAATTAAATTGAATTGCATAAAATATTCTCTAGCTTTTACATTTGTTATTGAAGTTATGTTAAAAAAATGTATTGTAATAATTTATTAAACATCAACAAAAAAAAATGCTTTACCAGCATTTTTCCTTTGTTAAGTTTAGTATAATTAACTAACATTTCCAAATGAAGTCTTACTGTAGTGTAAACAAACAGCAGGTCTATAAAGAGTCCGAACATTGTGGGTAAATATTTTAGATTGAGGTAAAATTGGTTTCATATTTGCACTTTTGGACATTCAGACAACCAAAAGAAAATAAAAGTAATAAAGCAGAATTTTTAAGAATAACACGGATACATTATTTTGAGATACTGTTATGAGTTCAACAGTTTTTTTTTGCAACTGTAACTGCATTTATGAAACAGCTGATAAACAAGCTTATCTCTGTGGAAGGTTCTGACGTTGTTGTTTATGTGAGGAACCATCTACAAATGAGCTGTTTCAATCAGGCCATTTTAATAATATTTTTATATAAAAAGTATAATTAAATAAATACATAGTTATCAATGTGGTAGGCCAGATTAAGATGTAAAAGGGGTTGTGTTTGAAAACACAAAATGAGGTATTGAGTCTTGGTGTGGTGTAAAACCTTAAAAGAAATATTGTAAAAATATATATTCTAAAAGTCTAAAATAATGCATATCTATTCATATTATTTTGGAGTCCCCGTTTAACAATAGCACACTTGTCCATTTGCTTGTTTGGTATACACGCATACATAAATGTATGTACAAATATGTATATTAATAATGTTAATTTATACAAAAAAATGTGTGTTTGTGTGGGTCAAAACAATAAAAGTGCAAGTTCCACCATGCATTAAAATGTGTCCTGTTTTTATATTCACTATAATATTTACTTTTATACATTTTTACCATTATTTAAAGACTTACATAGGTTTATTAACAAAAAGTCACGCATATTTAAAGCAATAACCATTTGACGAGATTGAACGAAGTATATGTAAATATGTACAATATCTTAATAAGTTTTTAACATAACATATAATGGGAACGTGTCTTCCTTTGTGATTCAAAATGCATTTGAATAGCAGGTGTAAACGGGCCCTAAGGCGGTATAGCACTGCATTTAAACACAATCATTAGGTAAGATGTCACACACACACACACACTAAAAGACAATACAGGAAACCACCTCCAACTGTGAGCTCCAGCAAAACTAGTCTCTTGATAATAGCACCAGATGGTCACAAGAACAGTAGACACGTAACACTCTTCACAGATTAACTCTTTTGAACAGAGACCTGCAAACATCCTCACAATTTCAGTCTAATCAGCAATCTGATGCCATCATCAATACCAAATACACTGTAGTAAATACACAGATCGCCCCCAGTGTAGAACTATTGATGCTCGAAACTGTAGTGAAGCCTTGTTTGGTAAAATTACGTGCCAGTTTAATATGTGCTCTGAATCATTGATGTGAAACAAAAGGTTTGGGAAAGTTTCAAAGCTTAATGAAGCAGTGCATAAAAATCTAAAGGTGAATCCTAAATGCTTAACAAGGGAGTAAAGTTAATGTACATAAATGTATCAGTTAACACCGATCTCATTGTGCTTGTTGTTTTCCGTGCACACTTTTCTCTGCAGGTTCGGAGAACGCCTGTGAGAAAACGTCATTTACATTCTTAAGGCAGGAGCTGCCCGTCAGGCTGGCGAATATAATGAAAGAAATCGACTTGCTTCCTGACAACCTTCTGAGAACTCCTTCAGTGCGGCTGGTGCAGAGCTGGTCAGTCGGAATTCATGTGCGAAGTCTTATTGTTCTAATACTTGTCTGTAGATTAGCTCATTATTTGTTTGTGTTGCGTCTCTGTAGGTACATGCAAAGTTTTCAGGATATACTGGAATTCAAGGACAAGGATGCTGACGATGAAACAGTCAATCATGAGTAAGAGATAATGCACAACGAACACTTTAAAGTAGATCTAAACCTAACCAAAATCACTTCATTACCAAACACGATGTGGACAATTGATTTATAAAAGGAAAACATGTTGCTAGATAATTTTATGAGGTCGAAAATGTAGTAGAGAACATTTTCCATGGGTTTTCAGAAAGTTTGTTAAAGCGAATTTGGTTTTTAGTTTCATATCAGTTGCCTTAAAGGTGCAGTAGGTGATTGTCTTCAGAAAATGTGTTGTTGTGCTGGTTGAAAGTCTCTTCACAGTCCAATTGTACTGATTATAGTAAATGATCTAAATGCGTTTATATGTATTTTTATACAACAGTACTGTCTGGTTCTCAAATCTGATTTTATTTAAGATCTTATATCTGATCTTATTTAAGTAATATCAGCACCCGTACAGCCTCTTTACCCTTTGTGTATCACTCCACCCAAATACAGCCAGCAAAAACAAAGAGCATAGAATCACCAAGAGGCGACACTCTAGTGCAATATGGTAAACAGCCATAGATATATACATTAGATGTTGCCTGGCCTATTGTTTTCTATTGTACGGAATGCGTCAATAGAGCCGCCATCTTGGTACAGGGTAGCGCTCCTTTGAAATGAATGCGGGACCAAGGTACAGTGGAGGACTGTGGCCATCTAAAGCCAGAGATATACACATATACACATATATCTATGATTGGGAGTTTTCCTGAATGTTAGTATGCAATTTTTCTTTTAAATACGAAAATTATAATTTTACATCACTTTTCTACATTGATGGATCAGTGATCGCACTGGTGTTCCTGGCAAAAAGCTTGTGTTTGTGTGTTCAAAAATGTACTATCTACCCTCCCTGTTAAATTTGATCTAATCCATGTCCTGAAAAAAGTCCCGCATCTTCACGTAATAACACTGTCTTAACTAGTGCGGTTGAATGACATTTGTCCTGGGAGCACTGTACCAATGTGGCGGCGCTATTGACGCATGCTCAGGGTCCCTATGCTATATCTAGTGTATATATCTATGGTAAACAGCCACTGGAGGGCGCTGCCGCCATTTTGGAATGAGAACTCCAATAGATCAACAGCATATTATAAGTCTGTAAAATAAACTAATAAAAGTGCTGATGATTGTGATAGGAAGTGTTGTATTGTCGTCTTTCAGGTTGTATCTCAGCCTTAATGCACTTTTTAAATAAATAAAAAACAAAGCAGCTGCTCGCCATCGCAACAGCAATAAGATCCAATGGACAGCCGATCGCTTTCACTCCAAAATGGCGGAATCTGGGGCTGTTGCTGGGCGCTGCTGTTGCAATGGAACGTTCTAATGAGTGTCGCCTCTTGGTCATTCTCAAAGATATATACACTAGATATCGCATAGGGACCCTCAGCATGCGTCAATAGCGCCGCCACATTGGTACAGTGCTCTCAGGACAAATGTCATTCAACCGCACTAGTCAAGACAGTGTTATTACGTGAAGATGCGGGACTTTAGCGCTGTCTACGGGTGTAGTAACGAGCAAACAAAGAAAACAAAGCACAAAGGCAGAACATTTCAAAGGTAATATTAAGTTTTTTTCTGTTTTTGTATGTTCTGAACTTTTGTGCTAATCAGGTACTGTATTGATGATAACAGTCACTTACTGCATTCACCATAAGCAGCTCCAACTCGCACTAAACACTCGACTTATGCTAGTTTTGTTGAATAAAATCAGCAAACAATGCAAAAGAAAATGACAACGAGATGCAGAGCTGCCAGAAACTTGTATTATTGTCGGCTAGTGAAGGAGTCGTTCGGGGGATTCATTCACAAACGAATCGCTCCCTCCATCAGTATGAGAAGTGAAAGCAGGAGAGGAGCTGTGTTTCAGGACACGGATTATATTAAATTTAACAGGAAGGGAGAATAGTATGTTTCTGTACACACAAACACACGCTTTTTGTCAGGAATGCCAGCGATCACTGATCCATGAATGCAGAAAAGTGGTGTAAGATTATAATTTTTGTAATTAGAAAAAAAATTACATACTAACATCCAGGAAAACTCTCGATCATAGATATATGTGTATATGTGTATATCTCTGGCTTTGGATGGCCACAGTCCTCCATTGTACCTTGGTCCCGCATTCATTTTAAAGGAGCGCTACCCTGTAGCAAGATGGCGGCGCTATTGACGCATTCCGTCCAATAGACAACAATAGGCCAGGCGACATCTAGTGTATATATCTATGGGTCATTCTAAGCTCTTTGGCAAAAAGCAGACACTACAGATCTGAAGTTTAAAAGATGCTTGCTCAGCTGTTTAACTGTCAGCTTATGATTTGAATCCAACGTGGAAGAAAGTAGTTCCTCGTACAAAAGGGTTTTTGAGACTCTCCATGTTTGATGTTTTATATACACAATTATACCGTCAAACTGTTGTATAAATGCAATATCACACGAGAAGCAGTTTGATATGGCTGTATATCGGTTGTAGATTTACTAACTAGAATTACTTAAATTAAAACTAAACATACAAAAACTAAATAGAATTGCTTACAGCATAATAACATTAATTAAACAAACTAAAACTCGACAGAAATATACAGCCATTTTTAAAAATAGTATCAAAATAAAAACTAATTTATAAATGCAAAAGCTAATTAAATTGAAGTTTTCAGTGGAACCCTGATGACCGACCTGTGCTTACAAATACACACTAACACAAACCTCTGTTGTTTTAGTTTCACAGATGCTGTGATTAAGATCAGAAACCGCCACAATGATGTGGTGCCCACCATGGCTCAGGGTGTTGTGGAATACAAGGAGACCTACGGCACTGACCCCATCACCAGTCAGAATATGCAGTACTTTCTGGACCGTTTCTACATGAGCAGGATTTCAATCAGAATGCTCCTGAACCAGCACAGTGAGACACACACAAACACACATATACACATATATGGTGGTATTGGTGGTTTACAGGGCCTCTCAAAAGACTTAATGTATATTATACAGTAAAAACTGCTTTATTATCTGGCTCTAAACCAGTATTTCCCAATCATGTTCCTGAAGACACACCAACAGTACATATTTGTAACTTCTTCCTAATCAAACACACCTAAATCAACTCATCTCATTAGAAGAGACTCCAAAACCTGACGTTAATAAGTCAGGTGAGGGAGATATCCAAAATATGTACTGTTGATGTGCCTCCAGGAATAGGGTTGGGAAACATTACAGGAAACATAAGGCAAAATATGAATGTCAGAAACCCCTAAGTATGATTTTGAATGGGTTTGAATTACAAGGACATCAGTCATGCCCTCGTAAACCACCATAATGGAGTACAACTATGTTATTATAAACAAAAACTGTCATTGTAAACCACCAAAACCAACACTCACACACATATATTGGTATTGGTGGTTTATGAGGGTTCTCAGTAGGCATAATGTATTTTATGATGTAAAAACACACTTATTATATTACTTATCCCACTAGGAAAAAACCCAATCCTAAACCTAACCCTCACAAGAAACCTGTGGCGAATGATTTTATAGAGTTTTGAATTACTAGGACATCAGGCATGTCTTTGTAAACCATTGTTATGCAGTACAACTATGTCATTGGTGAAAAAAAAATGCTATTTTAAACCACCAAAACCAACACATACACATATATTGGATATTGGTGGTTTATGAGGACTCTCAGTACGCATAATGTGTTTTATGATGTAAAAACACACTTATTATATTACTTATCCCACTAGCAATAAACCCAATCCTAAACCTAACCCATAAAGGAAACCTGTGGCGAATGATTTTGAAGAGTTTTGAATTACAAGGACATCAGGCATGTCCTTGTAAACCATTGTTATGCAGTACAACTATGTCATTGGTGACAAAATTTTTTTTTTAAACCACCAAAACCCACACACACATACACACACACACACACACACATATATATTGGTATTGGTGGTTTATGAGGACTCTTAAAAGGCAAAATGTATTTTATGATGTAAAAACACACTTATTATATTACTTTATCCCACTAGCAATAAACCCTATCCTAAACCTAACAGGAAACCTGTGGCGAATGATTTTGAAGAGTTTTGAATTACAAGGACATCAGGCATGTCCTTGTAAACCATTGTTATGCAGTACAACTATGTCATTGGTGACAAAATTTTTTTTTTAAACCACCAAAACCCACACACACATACACACACACACACACACACATATATATTGGTATTGGTGGTTTATGAGGACTCTTAAAAGGCAAAATGTATTTTATGATGTAAAAACACACTTATTATATTACTTTATCCCACTAGCAATAAACCCTATCCTAAACCTAACAGGAAACCTGTGGCGAATGATTTTGAAGAGTTTTGAATTACAAGGACATCAGGCCTGTCCTTGTAAACCATTGTTATGCAGTACAACTGTCATTGGTGAAAAAAATGCTATTTTAAACCACCAAAACCAACACACACACACACACACACACACACACACACACATATATATTGGTATTGGTGGTTTATGAGGACTCTCAAAAGGCATAATGTATTTTATGATGTAAAAACACACTTATTATATTACTTTATCCCACTAGCAATAAACCCTATCCTAAACCTAACCCTAACAGGAAACCTGTGGCAAATGATTTTAAAGAGTTTTGAATTACAAGGACATCAGTCATGCCCTCGTAAACCACCATAATGGAGTACAACTATGTTATTATACACAAAAGCTGTCATTGTAAATCACCAAAACCAACACACACACATATATTGGTATTGGTGGTTTATGAGGACTCTCAATAGCCATAATTTATTTAATGATGTAAAAACACACTTATTATATTACTTATCCCACTAGCAATAAACCTAATCATAAACCTAACCCTCACAGAAAAACCTGTGGCGAATGATTTTAAAGAGTTTTGAATTTAAACCATTGTTATGCAGTACAACTATGTCATTGGTCAAAAAATGCCATTGTAAACCATCAAAACCAACACATATCTTGATGTTGGTGGTTTATGAGGACTCTCAATTGGCATAATGTATTTTATAGTGGAAAAACGCCCACTTCTATCCCTAAACCCAATCCTCACAATAAACCTAAGGCAAGACCCTATTAAGTATGATTTTTGAGCTATTTGAGTTACGAGAACGCAAAGAATGTCCTCATAAACCACCTTGCTAGAGTACAAGGTTATACCCATGTCATTATACACTTTTGTATTTTCGTAAACGCACACTTTTACAGCCATCTTTATGGGGACCTCCCTTAGACATGATGTTTTTACTGTACAGGGTGTATATTCTATAGCCCTACCACTAAACCCAACCCTCACTTGAAATAATCTGCATATTTACTTTTTAAAATACTTTATTCTGTGTGATTTATGAGCTGTTTTCCTCATGGAGACCAAAAATAAAAATGCAAGGTCAAAATTGACTGGTATTGATATACTCGTGGGGACATGTGGTCCTTGCAATGTAAGGAATGCACAGTGCATACACACGCACATTTAGGGTGCTTTATAACAAGGTCCCGCTCAAATGTCAGTGGTTTGAATGGGACTTCTGGAAGGTTCACTCATAGTGTAGTTTGGTCCAGCAGCTCCGGCTGGCATGTTTACGAGTTTCACAACCGACAGTGCCCCAGATTTCTGAAACTGTCATTGATTGATCTGTCACCCGTTAAACAATGAGCTGTATTGTTCCACCACCAGCAAGAGAATTGTCAGTCAATGATGTGACGTTTGTGTGTTTTCAGCTCTTCTGTTCGGAGGAAAGGTGAGGGACAATCCTGCTCATCCCAAACAGATCGGCAGCATTGACCCCAGCTGTCGGGTCACGGATGTGGTAAAAGGTGACCATGACCTTTCATTCTTGAAACGCAACAGCAGTTAAAGCATTAAAGGGGACCTATTATATAAAAATCACTGTTATAAGGGTTTGTGTGGTAACAGTGTGTGAATATAGCCAGCCTCTAATGGTAAAAATTAATTAATTCTATTTTTTTATAATCACACTTGATTAATATAGTGGTCACACTTTACAATAAGGTTCATTATTTAATGTTAATTAATGCATTTATTAACATGAACAATACATGTTCTACTGTATTTGTTCATGTTAGTTAGCATTAGTTAATGAAAATACAGTAGTTCATTGTTAGTTCATGTTAACTCATGGTGCATTAACTAATGTTAACAAGCATGGACTTGAACGTTAATAATGCATTAGTAAATGTTCAATTATGATTAATAAATGCTGTACATGTGTTGTTCATGATTAGTTCATGTTAGCAAATGCATTAAATAATGAACCTTATTGTAAAGTGTTACCAATATAGTCTGCTGTCATTCTCCCTTTGTACGTGTCATCAGAGGGGGAAAGCCCCGCCCATTGGTGATGATCTCTCCCTTATTAGCATAAACAGCCCTGAGTGAGAAGCAGCTGTCTGCTATTAGAGTTTTGAACCCGCCGCTATGCTGACACACAGGCATTTATAGCTCCTCCCTTTTTTGATCTCATTTGAATTTAAAGCAACAGTCACCAAAAACCGCACAATTTTGATCAAATGTTAAAAGTGGCAGAGTCATAAAACATTATTTGTGTGGTATTTTTAGATAAAGCTTCACACTCTAGGCACGTCAGAGACCTTTTTTTTTTTACATCATAATAGGTCCCCATTTTAGAGAATTTTCAAACTGTTTCCTGTTATTTTTTCTTCCAGATGCTTATGAAAATGCCCGAAACCTGTGTGACCGGTATTATATGAACTCGCCCGAGCTAGTGTTGGAGGAATTTAATGGTAACTTCCTGCTGCACATTCACAAAAGGTCATAAACAGAGTTGAGAGAGAAGAGTGTCTTAATACATACTTTTAAATAAAAACGAAAGTGATGATTAAACGAGTCCGCATTACACATGGATCGATCAGAGGTGAAACTGCAGCTTTTTGTGTGTGTTTTTTTCCACAGTTAAAGGACCAGATAAACCCGTTACTGTGGTTTATGTACCATCTCATCTCTACCACATGGTGTTTGAGCTCTTTAAGGTATTTTCAAGTACACTACCTGACAAAAGTCTTGTCGCCTATCCAAGTTTTAGGAACAGCAAATAATAAATAGACTTCTAGTTGATCATTTGGTATCAAAAGTGGCTTATATGAAAGGGAAACGCCTCTAGATTACGCTTATTTGACCTAAATAAAATATGATCATGCCTTGATTTTTTTATTATTTAATCAGGACAATAAGGTCCGACTTTGCTTAGAATGAAGTCTTGTCACTGAACAGAAATATTGTCCAGTATAGAATATAAAGTAATATATAAAGTGCAGTGGAAACAGAATGAATATTGTGTCTGAATCCATCATGAGCTCAGAGGACTGCATCCATACATCTCTGCAATGTATCAAATCAATGATTAATAAAGTCATCTGGAATGGCAAAGAAAGACTGCAGGACTCCCAGAGTTCATCAAGAGTCTTTGGATTCATCTTCAATGCCTCCTCCTTCATCTTACCCCAGACATGCTCAATAATGTTTATATCTGGTGACTAGGCTGGCCAATCCTGGAGCACCTTCTTCTTCTGTCTTGTGGTTTGTAATGTAATGGGCAGCACAAATGTCTTGATAGCTCAGGCTGTTGATGTTGCAGATCTCTCGCACGCCCCCATACTGAATGTAACCCCAAACCATGATTTTTCCTTCACCAAACTTGACTGATTTCTGTGAGAATCTTGTCTCCATGCGGGTTCCAGTAGGTTTTCTGCAGTATTTGTGATGATTGGGATGCAGCTCAACAGATGATTCATCAGAAAAATCCACCTTCTGCCACTTTCCCAAATGATCAACTAGAAGTCGAGTTATTATTTGTTGCTCTTAAAACTGGGATCAAGACAAGACTTTTGTCAAGTAGTGTATACACTTATTTGTAGAGTATATTTGCTAAATGTACTGAGTAAAGGATGCATTATGATGTAATTGTATATGATTTTCCTTTGGTCACATGATGCTCAGTTTACGGCTTTGCTCTTTTAGACCTGTGCTGTGCTATTAATATGTTCTGTGACCCCTGCAGAATGCCATGCGCGCTACCATGGAGCTTTATGAAGATGCCATGGAGTATCCCCCAGTGCATGTGCAGATCGTCCTCGGCCATGAAGACTTGACTGTTAAGGTACTTCAGGCGGGGTGGTGTAAACCCTCACATCAGCTTAGTAACTGATGCTGAACATCCAGTTGTTTTCATATTAGTTATGCTGCAGACAGGTAATAAGAGATGACATCACTTCCTGGATTAAAAAAAAAAGACCATTCAGCAGATGTTTTTTCATATGAATGCTTCTCTTTATTGAACTTTATTCTTCAGAGAATCAAAAATGCAAATGCTTTACCACAGGAATGAATTACTTTTCAAAATATTTTCAAATATATAAAATATTTTATATATAAAATATTTTCAAAAATAAATATTTTCAAATATAAATATTTGAAAATATATAAAATATTTTCAAATATTTTCAAATATATACAAAATATTTTCAAATATATATATTTTTTCAAATATATACAGGGTTTTTACGCTTTATCAATTAAAGACCTGGAGGTATTTTGTGGGCAACTAATGGGCCTATGTTATTATTTTTTTTTAAAAGCAGTTTTATTTTCATTTTAGCAGTCAGCCTCAAGTGTCATATATTATTTTAAACAGGAGAACCTGAAGCTTCAATCTGTACCATTTAAAGGCCCAGTCTAAAATATTTTTTGGTCCAAAAACATATGAACAGACAGAAAATATTCCAGAATTTTATTAAAACGTTTTTAAAAAAAAAGTGGCATTTTCTAGTTATTACAAACAAAACCTCATGAAGTATGTTTTTTTTTTCTTAAGAAATACACGCTGTGATGTTTTATACTTCCAAAATATATTTTATCTACATCCACCGTTCCCTGAGCAAGTTATAGCCATTTATTTCAATGTTATTATAGACGTTTTTCAGTGGAAAAAAACTAGTGCATTTATTTACTGACAATGTATTTGCCCAAAAGTTCTGGGAATGAACTAAACAGAAAGATTATTACAAAATAACAGAACACTGAAGCAAGTTTGACTTTTTCCAAATAATATATTTTCAGTTGCCATAAACAACACCACTTACAATGAACAAATAAAAAAACAAAAACAATAATGAGTCAAAGTCCAAATAAACAGGGTGCAAATCATCTGTAAAAAATGAGATATAAATATTTACTATACTATAAATAGTTACATAACTAAACTAGATTCAATATGGACCATCCTTAGGTTTTATGTGCCAGCATATGGTGTTGACCCTGTCTTTGCTGCATCACTGTTTTGTCATGTTTTTGTGCTGTTTTGCATGCAAAAGTACTTAGTATGAGAATTATTTCATGCAAAACTTTTTTTTTTTGCATTTTATTTAGCCGTGAGTAAATGTACAGCCTATTTCTCTTTCTGGGTTGTTCAAATAGCTGATTGGTGATTCACAAAGCGAAATTTATGCTTATTGGTTTAGAGAAAACAAGTTTGAACCAATCTGGGCATGGAGGAGGGACAATGCATCATGTCTGGTTTGTTCGAATACACAAGCCACGAGCGTTCCTTTGTCAAATCAGCGTTGTCAAAATGTGATGTAACCACACTGATTCCG
>NC_141029.1:3282500-3337500 GCF_052040795.2 Danio rerio | reverse complement strand
AAAACAAGGTGTTGTTAGTGCCATCATCACAGTCCACACCCCAAAATGTAATCTATTCACGGGCAGGTCGTGTTTTACTCTCCTGTGGGTGAGTAAATGACCAGGAAGTCTTCCTTTTTGTGTGAAATAGCCCTTTATCACTATTGCTGTTAAGTTTCTGTTTAGTTTGCGCCAATTCTTAGCGGTACAGTTCCCAGAACACTCCTCACCTTCAGCAGATCAAACTTTAGCAGAAGAGGAGCGTTGAGACTTTACATTCATCAGTATGTGCAAACACAACCTGAATATAGAGTTAAGTAAACATTGTCGGACTTTAACCTGCTGGTACTAGTATAAGTAAACAAAAACAAGGTGTTGTTAGTGCCATCATCACACTCCTCAGACCAATAAGAGGGTTAGTTCACCCAAAAATGAACATTTCCTGCTAATCTACTCTCCGGCAGGTCGTGTTTTACTCTCCTGTGGGTGAGTAAATGACCAGGAAGTCTTCATTTTTGTGTGAACTAGCCCTTTAAAGCTACTGTTAAGTTTGTTTAGCTTGCGCCAAATCTTGGTTTTAGCTAACATGACGGCAACTCGACTTTAGTAACTCTCTGTTGCCATGGTATTATTAAACAGCCCAGCTAAACAACCCAGAATTTGAGAAAAGTTTAACTGAAACTTAACTAGCTAGCAAGCTAATTAAAACCCAGAATTTGAGCAAACTACACTCAAACGTAACTAGTTAACAAGCTAATTCAGATTAGCCGTACAGTTCCCAGAACACTTCCCACCTTCATCAGATCAAACTTCTGCACAGAAGATGAGTGTTGAGACTTTACATTCATCAGTATGTGCAAACACAACCTGAATATAGTCTTAAGTAAACGTTGTTGAACTTTAACCTGCTGGTACTAGTAATAGTAAACAAAAACAAGGTGTTGTTAGTGCCATCATCACAGTCCACACCCCAAAATGTAATCTATTCACGGGCAGGTCGTGTTTTACTCTCCTGTGGGTGAGTAAATGACCAGGAAGTCTTCATTTTTATGTGAAATAGCCCTTTATCACTATTGCTGTTAAGTTTCAGTTTAGTTTGCACCAATTCTTAGCGGTACAGTTCCCAGAACACTCCTCACCTTCAGCAGATCAAACTTTAGCAGAAGAGGAGCGTTGAGACTTTAAATTCATCAGTATGTGCAAACACAACCTGAATATAGAGTTAAGTAAACATTGTCGGACTTTAACCTGCTGGTACTAGTACTAGTAAACAAAAACAAGGTGTTGTTAGTGCCATCATCACACTCCTCAGACCAATAAGAGGGTTAGTTCACCCCAAAAATGAACATTTCCTGCTAATCTACTCTCCGGCAGGTCGTGTTTTACTCTCCTGTGGGTGAGTAAATGACCAGGGAATCTTCTTTTTTGTGTGAACTAACCCTTTATCACTATTGCTGTTAAGTCTCAGTTTAGTTTGCTCTAAATCTTGGTTTTAGCTAACATGACGGCAGCTTGACTTTAGTAACTCTTTGTTGTTATGGTATTTTTAAACAGCCCAGCTAAACAACCCAGAATTTGAGGAACCTGAACTGAAACTTAACCAGCTAGCAAGCTAATTAGGCTTAAAACCCAGAATTTGAGCAAACTACACTGAAACGGAACTAGTTAACAAGCTAATTCAGATTAGCGGTACAGTTCCCAGAACACTTCCCACCTTCATCTGATCAAACTTCTGCACAGAAGATGAGTGTTGAGACTTTACATTCATCAGTATGTGCAAACACAACCTGAATATAGTCTTAGCTAAACATTGTTGAACTTTAACCTGGGGGTACTAGTATTAGTAAACAAAAACAAGGTGTCGTTAGTGCCATCATCACACTCCACACCCCAAAATGTAATCTACTCACGGGCAGGTCGTGTTTTACTCTCCTGTGTGTGAGTAAATGACCAGGAAGTCTTCTTTTTTGTGTGAACTAGCCCTTTATCATATTGCTGTTAAGTTTCAGTTTAGCTTGCGCCAAATCTTGGTTTTAGCTAACATGACGGCAGCTTGACTTTAGTAACTCTTTGTTGTTATGGTATTATTAAACAACCCAGAATTTGAGGAACCTGAACTGAAACTTAACTAGCTAGCAAGCTAATTGGGCTTAAAACCCAGAATTCAAGCAAATTAAACTGAAACTTAACTAGCTAGCAAGCTAATTCCGATTAGCGGTGCAAGTCCCAGAACACTCCTCACCTTAAGCAGATCAAACTTCAGCAGAAGAGGAGCGTTGAGACTTTAAATTCATCAGTATGTGCAAACACAACCTGAATATAGTCTTAAGTAAACATTGTCGGACTTTAACCTGCTGGTACTAGTATTAGTAAACAAAAACAAGGTGTTGTTAGTGCCATCATCACACTCCACAGACCATTAGAGGGTTAGTTCACCCCAAAAAGGAACATTTCCTAATAATCTAATCACCCGCAGGAAATGTTTTACTCTCCTGTGGGTGAGTAAATGACCAGGGAATCTTCATTTTTGTGTGAACTACCCCTTAAAAACTATTGCTGTTCTGGCGTGTTTGACTTCCAGTATGTGCAAAGCCAGAATGTATTTATTTTGTCTCGGTCACGAGTCGTGAGAAAGACTGAAGTGTCGATTAATTTTGCTTCGTGAAATTATGCTTGTGTGTTTTTACCAGCATAAACGGGACTCCACATTCCCTGTACAGTCCCATGAGTTGCATTTTCAGAGCCAGTTTGAAGAAGAAAAGCTTTTGTTTCATAAAAGTGTGAGTGTGAAACATTTTGGGTGTTCAATTCCTCACACCACTAGAAAACATTCAGCTAATGAACATATTTCACACACTTCCACACAGAAATCACAGTTCTGTCATGTGTTTTTAACTTCATGTTTACCTCCGAACATTTTATTTATGGAACATAATTCGTAGAATATTAGGAACTGTTTAGTAAGTTTAAGTTGAGGGAACTCAAAAATCACCAATACAGTAGTCAACCTTTTAAGTGGATCAAAATATTGTAATTGTTTAATTTATGATTAATGTAATACAAAATTTATAAAAAAATGATGGCATATATTGTACAAATAGGAATATATTTCAACATGCATACCTAATATAATAAATATGAAATTCATATATATTGTGCAAAATTAATATATTAATGTTTAAAAAAATCTTATTTAAGTATAATAATATTTGTACATTGTGAATTATATTTATGCATTTATTATTTAATATATAATTTATTCATGTTAAAACTTATTCATATTTATAGAAAATGTGTATTATAATATATTTCAACACACATAAATAATATAAAAAAGAAATGTATAAATAATGATAGTGTACATTGTACAAATATTTATATATTTTGATACACATTTTGTAAAAATATGAATATATTTAAATATATTGAATATTATAATATATTAATATTTAAATATATTAATATTGTAACAAATTAATATACTTCAACATACCAATATTGTAAAATATGAATAATTTCAATACATATTTTGTGAGAATATCAATATATTTTAACACAAAAAAATATATAATAAAATAAACAAAAATGTATAAGTAATAGTAATGTGTATTGTACAAATATTAAAATATTTTAATACACACCTGTGTTGAAATATATTGATATTTTTACAACATGCACCATCATTTCTACATTTCAATGCATATTTAGTAAAACATTAATATATTTCAACACGCATGAATAATAAATAAATGTATAAATATAGTGTATATTGTACAAATAATATATTTCAATACACATTTTGTGAAAATATTAAAATACAATACATTCATATTGTAAAAAATATTAATATATTCAACAAAACTAATATAATAAATATTGGTATTTTTACAACATACACCATCCCTATTTGTACATTTCAATGCATATTTTGTAAAAATACTAATATATTTCAACACACATTAAATAAATGTATACATATTGTTAGTGTAAATTGTACAAATAATATATTTCAGTATACATTTTGTGAAAACATGAATGTATTTTAATATATTAATACTGTAACAAAAATATGAATACATTTCAAGACACATAACTAATATAAATAAGAAATGTGTAAATAACTATGGTGTATATTGTACAAATATTAATATATTTCAATACACATTTTGCTTTTATGAAAGGTTTTGATCCACTTCAGATGTTGACTGCTTTACATTTATTTTGAGAAATGTCACACATTAGGATCAAGATGAAGGTGAGTACATGATAGAATCACATGTTTTTGGGTCAACTGACCTTTAAACAAGTGAACAAATGTGTGTGAGTTTTGTCTGTCATGAAACTCAATAAAGCCCCAAGTGTGTGAGTTTAACGTCAGTGTCCTCTGCTGGATGCAGGCTGTAACTGCAGCCTCATAACTATACAGGATGACTGTAGCAGAACACTGCATTTTGCTTTTCAACCCATGACTACTTCTCATAAGAGATGTTTGCAAGTACCTAATTTAATAACGTTTTGAAAACTTGCGTAAAGTCAGGTTAATATGGCAAACCATTTAAACATTTATTATTATTTGAACATTTAACTATTCATTAGACTAATATTACACTTTTAGGCCTTCATTAGGCGCTAGTTTTTAGATACTAGTGATTTATTATTTCACAAAATATAATTATTACACACTAGTTCATTGCACTAGATTGTGTTTATTAGCTGCTACTTCTTAATCCTTAGACAGAATCTAATTTAAACAGAAACTACTCATTAATTGCTGCGATCGGACAGGTAACTAATTGAAAACAGTCACATACTGAACACACACACACACACACACAAAACTAGTAGCCAATGAAGAAGTACTAGTGGGAAAATATGCTAGTGTCTAGAAAATAACTACCCCTAGCATGACAATTAGACGCTAGTATGTTTCATAGATTAAATGTGATAAATAATTGAATATTTCAGGGATCAAATAATAAACAGGCTTGCCATAATTGACTTCAGTTTCCCAAGATGCATCAAAATTACAGGTCATCTTACAATTTCAACAACAACAAAATAGTTTGGTTTGGGTGTGTTTTTTTCCTAGCTTGAAGGGATAGTTCATAAAAATGAAAATGACCTCATCATTTACTCTCCATCATGTGGTTTTTATGAAGTTCTTCCGTTGAATGCAAAAGAAGATATTGTGAAGAATGCTGGCACTCATCGACTTCAATAGCACCAAACGAAATGGCTATGAAAGACAATGGGTACAACATTCTTCACAATATCTTCCTTTGTGATTGTTTTGGGTAAACTATCCCTTTAAGCGTCAACATACATTTCAGGTCTTGGGATCTGAATTTCCTGCTACATCTAGAAAGTAACAGAGCTGTTATCTGACAGGCTTTCTAAACCTTTTTCAACAACAAAACAGTTTGGTTTGGGTGTTTTTTCCTAGCTTAAAGGGATAGTTTACTCTAGAAATGACAATTCCCTCATCATTTACTCTCCATCATCTGGTTTTTATGAGTTTCTTTCTTCTATTGAGCACAAATGAAGATATTTTGAAGAATGCTCACTTGTATCAACTTCAAGCAGGAATAAAAGACTGGAAGTCAATGGGTACAACATTCTTCAAAGTATCTTCTTTTGCATTCAATGATAATTGAATCTTTTTTTTAGTGTGAACTATCCCTTTAAGTGTCAACACTCTTCAGATCTGGATTTCCCGCTATATTTAATAAGTAACAGCTGTTATCGGACAGGTTTCCTAAACATAACTAATTGTAAACAGTCAGATCCTGAACACAATTACACACAAAAAACTAGTAGCCAGTGAAGAAGTACTAGTAGTGGGAAAATATGCTAGTGTCTAGAAAATAACTACCCCTAGCATGACAATTAGAGGCTAGTATGTTTTATAGATTAAATGTGGTAAATAATTGAATATTTCAGAGATCAAATAATAAACAGGCTTGCCATAATTGACTCCGGTTTCCCAAGATTTATCACAATAACAGTTCATCTTACAATTTCAACAACAACAACAAAATAGTTTAGATATGATTCTTCTGTTAAACACTAAAGAAGATATTGTGAAGAATGCTGGCACTCATTGACCTCAATAGCTGGAAAGAAATGCCTATGAAAGTCAACATTTGTTGTTATATATTTCAACATTCTTCTAAATATCTTCTTTTGTGTTCAATGATGACAGAATTTTCCATTTTTTGGTGAACTATCCCTTTTGGTGTCAACACACTTTTCAGGGGATCTGGATTTCCTGCTGTATTTAATAACAGAACTGTTTCTTAGACAGGTTTCCTAAAAGTAACTAATTGAAAACAGCCATATAATGAACACAAAATTTGAGGGTTCAAATGCTAAAATGGCTTGCCATAATTACAATTTCAACAACAAAACAGTTTGGTTTGGGTGTTTTTTCCTAGCTTAAAGGGATAGTTCACCCAAAAAAATGAAAACAACCTCATTGTTTACTCTCCATCATGTGGTTTCTATGAGTTTCTTCCTTCAGTTGAATGCAAAAGAAGATATTTTGAAGAATGCTCACACGTATCAACTTCAAAAGCAGGAAAAAAATGACTATGGAAGTCTATGGGTACAACATTCTTCAAAGTATCTTCTTTTGCATTCAATGATAATTGAATCTTTTTTTTAGTGTGAACTATCCCTTTAAGTGTCAACACTCTTCAGATCTGGATGTCCTGCTATATTTAATAAGTAACAGCTGTTATCGGACAGGTTTCCTAAACATAACTGATTGAAAACAGTCAGATCCTGAAAAAACACAAAACAAAAACATCTACAAGAGGTGGAAGCATTTATTTATGCAGCTTATGCACTTTGTACCAGATAGAAAGCTTGATTTTTTTTTTGTCTTACACTCTTTCTGTTCAAAATCATCTATATTACAGTGTAGAAAAATAAACCCACAGGACACAGAAAGATGATGACGTGATCACAGGTGGCATTCCGACAGTCTGATGAGAATCCAGTATTCATTACACCCTCGGCTAGTCAAACTCAATGTAGTAACAATAAAACTACGCCTCGACTTGTAACAGTTGTGTATTTCTGTGGCATATCCAGCGCACGAAAGCCGTAACGCTCCAATAAAAAAACAAAAACAAGACACAGAACGTACTGATCAAAATCAAACACGGAGTTTCACTCTCGGGTTTACAGAATTAGCAAAATGGTTTTAACCAACAAGCTATTCTACTTAGTAGAAAACGAGTACAAAAGTTAACATACGTCTTTCCCCCTTAAAGCTATGCTAATAGTTGTGTATAAAATAATTCATTTGTACATTTATAAACCACCTTCCCTCTTTTTTCCGGTAAAAATATATAGTGCTCAATATCACTCAGACTGTACAAAGCTCCAGCAAAACGACCCGTTTCGCACCACGAGTACTTTTAAAAATATAATAGGAAATCCTTTTAAAAGCACTATTCGTGCCACATTAGCAGCTAACGTTATAGGCATCTAAATATTTATATATCCCTTAGCAATTCGAGCCCCTACAGTGGTCATAAAACACAATTAAAACAAATAAAATTGTGGTCTGCGATACAGACAGCCATATTCATCATCTTTCATGACAATCTTACAGAAAACACTGCAAAATATATAGATTCTCAATCAGCATTCTGTCACGATTTACATTTTAATCATTCTTGAAATGACGATTTTGGAAGCACTAATAAATGATTATATGAATTATCTGTGCTTATTACACTGAAAAATGCAAATATATTAATTTATATTGATGTTTAAGGCATATCTTGAAGCATTTTCAGTTTTAAGGTTGTCTGCATTTCTTTTGTAAACAAACAACTGACAAAATACTGATTGAAATATATCATTTTGTGTGTAAACGCTCTACTTAAAGGAATACTCCACTCCTTTTTTGGGAAAAGGGCTCATTTTATATCTCCACTAGAGTTAAACTGTTGAGTTTTACCATTTTTGAATCCATTCAGTTGATATTTGGGTCTAACGGGAGCACTTTTAGCTTAGCTTAGCATAAATCATTGAATCGGATTAGACCATTAGCATCTCAAAATTTTGAAAAAACGTTTTGATAATTTTGTTATTTAAAGCTTGACTCCTCTGACTCCTCTAGTAGATTGTTCCTTTCAATATGACCATTTTTTAATTCATTCAGTCGATCTCCAGGGTTAACAGGAGCATTTTTAGCTTAGTTTAGCTTAGCACAGATCATTAAATCAGATTAGACCATTAGCATCTCGCTCAAAAATTTCAAAAACATTTTGATAATTTTGCTATTTAAAGCTTTATTCCTTTGTAGTTAGTGAGCGAGAGGCTAATGGTCTAATCTAATTCAATGATCTATGCTAAGCTAAGCTAAAAGTGCTCCTGTCAGATGCAGAAATTGGCTAAACAGATTAAAAAATGCTAAATCATCCACTATTTAACTGTAAAATGAACCTATTTAAAAAAATAAAAGTGGCGTGTTCCTGTAAATATGACCATTTTTGAATCCATTCAGCTGATCTTTGGGTCTAACTGGAGCACTTTTAGCTTAGCTTAGCATAGATCATTGAATTAGATTAGACCATTAGCATCTCGCCCAACAATTTCGAAAAAGTTTTGATAATTTTGCTATTTAAAGCTTGACTCCTCTGTAGTTAGCAAGCAAGATGCTAATGGTCTAATCCGATTCAATGATCTATGCTAAGCTAAGCTAAAAGTGCTCCTGCCAGACACAAAAACTGGCTGAACAAATTTCAAAATGTTAAATCTCCACTTTTTAACTGTAAAACAAGCCTATTTCCAAACAAAGTGGAGTGTTCCTTTAAATATGACAATTTTTTAATCCTTTCATCTGATCTTCGGCTTCTGGCGGGAGCACTTTTAGCTTAGCTTAGCATAGATCATTGAATCAGATTAGACCATTAGCATCTCGCTCAAAATAATTCCAAAAAACATTTAATAAATTTGCTATTTAATGCATCTATAGTTAGTGAGTGAGATGCTAATGGTCTAATCTGATTCAATGATCTATGCTAAGCTAAGCTAAAAGTGCTCCTGACAGATGCAGAAATTGGCTGAATGGATTTAAAGATGGTAAATCTCCACTATTTAACTGTAAAATGAGTGTTCCTTTCAATATATAATCAATATTCAGCTCATTTCGGTGTAAAGTAGATCTCATAAGCAGCTTTGTTAGTGTTATTAATGAGTTACTGACCATGTTTGTTTCTAGTATCTCCTTTAGATTTGCTGGTGTGTGTGTGTTTGTGTTTTAAGGAAGTGGGAACAGTTTGGAGTGTGTGTCGAGCATTAATGTGAGGAAATGTTTGATCAGCACACTGAGTCGGTGCTGGCTGGAAGGCGTCCGCTGCGTCTGGCCTCTTTCTCCCGCTTCTCCCGCTGTTTCTCCATCTTCTCCTGGGCTTTCTTCATCTCCTTCAGTTTCTTCTTGATGGTGGCTCGGTCGGTTTGACTGCACACGCCCAGAGCCTGCGTTTCATAGCACACAAGATGCACAATTAGTTTTTAACGTCTGATTAGTACCGAACTTGGTACTTTTGAGTATCTAAAAGTAACAGGTCAGAACAGAATATCTTGTGTTATATATAAAAATCTGGAATAATCAGAATAAAAATCCCCACCGGTTTAGAACCACGCGAGGGCGATGTTGAGGGACTTTTTGGGTAAACTTTCCCTTTTAAATGTTGCATGAGGAATATAGAGTTGTTTTGTATCGAAACTAAATGAATTTTTTTGCTAAAGATATTATCAAACAAACAAAACAAGGCTTTTTTTTATTTATTTTTTTAAATATTCTTACATTCTCAAACAAACATCTGTGTTCAAAGAAAGCAGCAAAGTCATAAACCATCATATATGTACATGTTTGGTCAACCTTCAGTTTAATCATGAAGGAATGTACCTCTTTTTTGTGGAAATGAGCTCATTATACCGAGTTTAACAGTCGGGTTTTACCATTTCAGCACTTTTAGACCACTGAATCCAAAATGTTTTGATAATTTTCCTATGTTAATGCTTGACTCTTCTCTACACCATGCACTAAGACCAAACAATTTTAAAAGTTGCTATTTTCTAGGCTGATAAGACTAGGAGCTACACTCACCGGCCACTTTATTAGGTACACCTGTCCAACTCCTCGCTTATGAGGCATGTAGACATGGTCAAGACGATCTGCTGCAGTTCAAAGCGAGCATCAGAATGGGGCAGAAAGGGGATTTAAGTGACTTTGAACGTGGCATGGTTGTTGATGCCAGACAGGTATTTCAGAAACTGCTGATCTACTGGGATTTTCACGCACAACCATCTCTAGGGTATGCAGAAGAGCTGTGAACACACAACACGTCTAAACTGAGGCGGATGGGCTACAGCAGCAGAACACCACACCGGGTGCCGCTCCTGTCAGCTAAGAACAGGAAACTGAGGCTACAATTCACACAGGCTCACCAAAACTGGACAATAGAAGATTGGAGAAACGTTGCCTGCTCTGATGAGTCTCCATTTCTGCTGTCACATTCAGATGGTCGGGTCAGAATTTGGCATCGACAACATGAAAGCATGGATCCATCCTGCCTTGTATCAGCGGTTCAGGCTGGTGGTGTAATGGTGTCGAGGATATCTTCTTAACACACTGGGCCCATTAGTACCAGTTGAACATCATGTCAACACCACAGCCTACCTGAGTATTGTTGCTGACCATGTCCATCCCTTTATGAGCACAGTGTCTCCATCTTCTGATGGCTACTTCCAGCAGGATAACGCACCATGTCATAAAGCGTGAATCATCTCAGACTGGTTTCTTAAACATGACAATGAGTTCACTGTGCTCAAATGGCATCAATAGTCACCAGATCCCAATCCAATAGAGCACCTTTGGGATGTGGTGGAACGGGAGATTGGCATCATGGATGTGCAGCCGACAAATCTGCAGAAACTGCGTGATGCTATAATAAGGAGCAAAATCTCTGAGGAATATTTCCAGTACCTTGTTGAATCTGTGCCACGAAGGATTAAAGCATTTCTGAAGGCAAAAGGTGGTCTAACCCGGCACAAGTAAGGTGTACCTAATAAAGTGGCCGGTGAGTGTATACTCTCATTCTGGTGTAATAATCAACGAACTTTGTTTCACTGATTTGACGTCCTATGACAGAGGAGTCTGTCTGGGTAGGATTGAGGGTTGGCTCCGCCTTAATCCTAATTGTAATAGAACACGGCTGTTATTTACTTCTCTGGACCCTTATAGCTGGCATTTTGAGGAGGCTGCTGCTTTGTGCTGGACTTTTCAGTGTCGATTTGCTATATTTAGTTATTACATCCAACATTGCTACACTACATTACATATTCATGTATGCACCTTCAATTGAAACACCTCTGATTTCTGACTGCTACATTTACATATTTTTGCTTTAAGTTGTTTAAAACTGTTACTTTAATTAATTATGTTATATGATTAAGGCTTTCTTGGGTGTCCAACTCTTCTTTGTTGCATCCTTGTGAGCCATGGGGCATAACAAATGGGGGCTCGTCCGGGATCGTAATGGAATTTTGCATTTGAAATGGGTAACCAAGTTCATTCATTCATTTTCTTTACAACTTAGTCTTTCATTAATCAGGGGTTGCCACAGCGGAATGAACTGCCAACTTATTCAGCATATGTTTTCTGCAGCGGATGCCCTTCAAGCTGCAACCCAGCACTGGGAAACATCCATACACATTCATTCACACACATACACTATGGACAATTCAGCCAACCCAATTCATCCATAGCGCATGTCTCGCATGTGGGGGAAACCCAGAGGAAACTCACGCCAACACAGGGAGAACATGCAAACTCCACACAGAAATGCCAACTGACCCAATCGAGGCTCGAACCAGTGAGCTTCTTGCTGTGAGGCGCCAGCACTACCCATCTCTGCTCACCTTGAGTCTGTCGCTGTCCAGGTTGAGAAGCTGCTGTCCATCAATGGCCTGCGTGCTGAACTCAGGTGTGTACTGATCCATGTTCATCCCCATCAGCCAATGACAGACCTGCTGGGATGTCCAATCAGAAACCGGACGATTCTGCCAATGATAATCCTTCCCTCCAGAACTCGACTCCTCATCCAGCATCTATTGCAGACACACACACAGACCGCAGGTGAATCCCATTGAAAACTGTTGTATTAGTAAACATTCATCTGAATAAGTGAGCACATCAGGGGACATGGCAGAACTCGAAAACAATCAATCCAAAGAAAACAAATGATTTAAAGTTCGCCCTATAATTTACTGAAAAAGAACGCTCTAAATATTTTTGTAAATAGACTCATTTTGCATCTCCACTCGAGTTTTTGTATCCATTCAGCCGATCTCTGAGTCTAGCGGGAACACTTTTTAGCTGAGCATTGAATCAGATTAGCATCTCTTAGCATTAGCAGACTCTTCTGCTGCTATGCTGTGTTCACACCTGACGCGGCACGCATGAATAAATTCGAGCATAAGTAGACAAGTGAACATTTTAAGTTTACTCGCTTCATTCCCGCGTCAAATTCACTTCATAATAGATGCAGATTTAAGTCATGGGCAGGGAATCTGTCTACCCGCTGACTCTGGCTTTGTTGCTAAATGGCTAACATAGATTTTAATGAGATAGTAGCTGTGCTTTATGTGCTGTAGGAAGGCTGAAAAACAGCGCAGATTCATTCGGCGCTATGCCTGAGTCCACTCAGTGCCGGAGCAAGCTGAACTGCCGCTGTAGGCAGAGGACGATCATGCCGCCCTCAACCTCAATGTGAAAACGAAAGTGACCGGTTATGAAAATGAAGTGAGGTGTCGCGGACCTCTTTTCTGCCGCCCTATGCGCAGATATAACTGAGGACGCGCTGGTGCTGAGGGAGGTGTCACGGACACCGCGCTCAATATTCTGCCGCCCTATGCGCGGATATAACTGAGGATGCGCGGGTGCTGAGGGAGGTGCCGCGGACACCGCGCTCAATATTCTGCCGCCCTATGCGCGGATATAACTGAGGATGCGCGGGTACTGAGGGAGGGAGGTGTCGCGGACACCGCGCTCTCTATTCTGCCGCCCTATGCGCGGATATAACTGAGGATGCGCGGGTACTGAGGGAGGGAGGTGTCGCGGACACCGCGCTCTCTATTCTGCCGCCCTATGCGCGGATATAACTGAGGACGCGCGGGTGCTGAGTGGGTGGGAGGTGTTGCAGACACCATGCTCTCTTTTCTGCCGCCCTAAGCGCAGATATAACTGAGGACGCGCGGGTGCTGAGGGAGGTGTCACGGACACCGCGCTCAATATTCTGCCGCCCTATGCGTGGATATAACTGAGGACGCGCGGGTGCTAAGGGAGGGAGGGAGGTGTCGCGGACACCGCGCTCTCTATTCTGCCCCCCTAAGCGCAGATATAACTGAGGACGCGCGGGTGCTAAGGGAGGGAGGGAGGTGTCGCGGACACCGCACTCTCTATTCTGCCGCACTAAGCGCAGATTTAACTGAGGACGCGCGGGTGCTGATGGAGGTGTCGCTGACGCCGCCCTCTCTATTCTGTCGTCTATGCGCGAATATATCTGAGGACGCGGGTGGTGAGGGAGGAGTTGCGGACATAACTGAGGATGCGGGTGGTAAGGGAGGTATCACGGATGCCACCCTCTCTATACTGCCGCCCTAGGCGGCCACCTAGGTCGCCTCAATGGACGTGCCGGCCCTGAGTCCACTAGATCCTTATTTCAGAAGTGCACCCAGCTCTGTAAGTACATCTTCTGGCTTCTGACTGAGCTGAGGCCAGTTTTGATGAGCTGTGTCAACACCAACAACAGGCACTACATCATAATCACGCCCATAAAAGAGTAAGCTTCTCATTGGTTAACGCGGCACGAATGCCTGTTGACCTCGAGCGTTCAATTCGTGCATCAAAGAATGTGATCAACTCGTGCTGATTCATTTAAGCAAATCACATAATTCGCATCGCCTCATTTGCGCGAATTGCGTCGCAGGACGTCTTTGCATTGACTGAACATGTAAATGACTCGTGCTTAACGTTTCATCCACATCTGGTGTGAACGCAGCATTACATCGTGTACAAAGACTGACAGAAAATATGACTGATATGACTAGGAACTATTCTCTCATTCTGGCGTAATGATCAAGGAACTTTGCTGCCGTACCATTGGCTGCAGTAGGCGCAATGATATTACACAGCACCTGAAAATAATCCCCAGCTATGTAACCAACAGCGCTGCACACAATAGAACTGGGAAAGAAGAGTCAAAGTTTAGGAAAATTATCTAAACACTTTTTTTTGTGTGTGAGATGCTAATGGTCTAATCTGATTCAATGATTTATGCTAAGCTAAGCTAATAGTGCTCCCGCCAGACCCGGAGATCGTCTAAATGGATTCATAAATGGTAAAACTCAACTGTTCACCTCTAGGGGAGCTGTAAAATGAGCTTAATTCCCAAAATAACAGTGTAGTTCCTTCAAATTTTTACAAAAATCCTTTCTATATGAAAAAAAAAACGTTTTGACCCTTAAAAACCAACAACAAAACAAAATCTACTATAATAACGTCATTAATGAAAAACAATCAACACTTTGTGCACACCATGCATGGTGAATGCAGTGATTGTCATGCATTTGATCCTCTCATTCATGCAAAACAAACAGGCAGAGTGACACACATGCAGGGCTTCACACTATAAACATCTACACCACAGGAACTACACGGCGCATGGCGATACTTGACCTTCCAGACACAGGAAACTCATGCATGACATGTGAACGGCGGAGATAGCGTCCCGTCTGACCTGCACTCACCTCGCTGGACGAGAAGGTTAGCGTGTGAGAGCGGCCCGACAGGTTGGGCTCCACCACCAGCCCCGAAAACTCGGAAGCAGGACTGCTGGGGTTCGAGTCGTCTAGAACTGACAAACTCTGCAAGACCATCACAAAGCGGCATTTGGTTATCCAGACACACAGACTGGAGGAGATTCAGCTCTTCCCGACAAAAATTACAAGCCTCATTTTCTACCATCATTAATATGGGCTGCACAATATATCCCAAAAGTATCGTGATCGCGATAATAATACATGCATTATCGGAGATGTGTGTTATAAATGATTTATTTTATGCATTGGATGTTTATCTAAATTTGACCAATCAGATAGCGCCATGCTATCTTTAGCCCCACGGCCTCGATATTAATATCCGATTGATTCAAAATGAATAAACAATACCAGATTATATCGACCATTATATTTCATATTGGTCGGTCACACGTTAAAGAAGCACTCCGCTTTCTTTTTTAGAGAAATATTCTCATTTTACAAGAGCCCTAGTGTTAAACAATTGAGTTTTACCATTTTTCAGCTCTATTAGCTTAGCTTAGCATAAATCATTGAATCAGATTAGACCATTAGCATCTCGCTTGAAAATGACTAGTTTTGATACTAATAACTTGACTATTTTGTAGTTAAATTGTGTACTAAGACCTATGGAAAATAAAGAGCTGCTATAGTCGCTAGTGTATATATAGTATACGTCCTAGCCATATTAACCTAGCAATAGCAGCTTTTTATTTTCCGTCAGTCTTAGTACACGATGTAACTTAAAAAAACAGTATATAATAATATCATATTTTCCTATAAATTTAAAAATGATCAAAACTCTCATTGTTTAGAAATTTATGAGATGCTAATGGTCTAATCCAGTTCAATGTATTATGCTAAGCTAAGCTAAAAGTGCTCCTGTCAGGCCCGGAGATCAATTAAATGCATTCAAAAATAGTCAAACTCAAGCATTCAACACTTTCTGGTGAAATGTAAAATATTTCCAAAAGAAAAGTGTTGAGTGTTCCTTTAACCAGCTCAAACTACTCTACAACACAACAAGCACACTATACTAGATAAGCAGTGGAACACATCTACAAGCAACACTGATTTGCCTATATTTGGAGGCTTCGAACATAATTAAGAGATGAAAACCATTGATTACATACCAAAACTCTGATTTAGAAGCAGCATCATGCATCTAACGTCATCCTACTGTACATACATCAGCACTAGACACATTAGGATTGGTGTTCAGCTAGAGTTGGACTATGTTAAATGGGAGAGTCTGTAAGAGAGAATATACTGTACCAAATCTAAGGAGCGACTGAACAGAGAGGACCAGGAGAGGTTTGTCTGTTCGGGGAGAGGGTTAATAATGTGATATGACCGTCCCAAAACACACATCTGCTGGACGCATGTGTGCGATTAATGCTCACATCCACACGTCTGCAGGCTTCCTTAGCAACTCGCTGGCACAAATACACCGAGTCCAGCTGGAGGCCAGATTGAGTGTTTGCTGATTGCTGTTTAGTTTTGTCCTGTGTTCAGCAGGCTATGTTTGGCTATGTTTTGGTAAGATATTGCAAACGACTTTTTTTGATCAGTAAGCACTTTTTAAATTAATGAAATAATGACTAATAATAGGGAATAATAAGGGAATAACATTTCTAAAGGAGCTGTTGACATTGGAATGAACCGGATTTTGGTGAAAATCCAAACAATACAAACATAAAAATACAGCAAAACCAAAAAATCAAAAAAGAAGCTGTGTAATAGCAATGAAATGACACAAGGAGAAAGCACTGAACTACTGAAACGTGTTTAATACTTTATATTAGAGGCTTTTTTTTGGTGTCTGCTAGGGATGTAACGGTATCAGAATTTCACGGTACGGTAATACCTCGGTATGAATGTCACGGTACGGTATTTATTGAACCATTTACAGGAAAAACAAAACTTATGAAAATACTCCAAAAAAGTGCCAAAAGTGTCAATGACATACAAATTAGCCATCTATCTGTTAGCTTTGAAACAGGAACTTCAATTTTAATAACAAAACATTATTAAACCATGTAAAAAAAAATAAAGTTTCAATTAAGTATTGTTGAAAACTCATCACATTCAACATTTAATCACTCACTCACTTAGATAGAGATGGGTTTAAAGGAAAATTATCATATAAATATAATCTGGTAAAAGCTGGTATCTCTGGGCATTTACAATGTCCCCTGCAACAGAAAAAAAACCCTCTCATTTGGGACTGAGGTTTCTGGGACAGAGATATGACTTGGCGCAGGTTGACAGCAGTGGGTAACGTTGTGCATTGTCTTTCCTCCACTTGAGAAGACAAACCATGAGTGAGATAGAGATCTCTTTGCGGTACAAGTCAATGTCTGCATCAATCTGAACAGTGTGCTGTGTTTCTGCAGTCCCCATGACTGCTATTAGTCGTATTCCCCAACTTGCAGGCATGTGCACACATAGGGCTCAAACTGTGCAGTGTACATGCCCTTTTTAGTCTTGGATAGAAAATGCCCTTCCAAAACGATCAAAAGTGCCCCCGCGACGCGACACAACCTCCGTCCAGCCCCCCCTCGGCGCTTTACAATACGCGCACGACAACACAGCTGATCAGAACGCGCGCGACAACACTGCTATTCAGTACGCGCGCGGCGACAACACCCGCTTTAGGTTCGATCATTTCCATCTTTTTTTCATCTCCGCTACTAGCAGCACACTCCATTTCCGCATTACTGGATCTGTAGCGACAACAGACCGCAAAGGATTATGGCCACGCCTGGGCTGATGGGAAATGTAGTTTAAGCTACCTCCCGTTCGCTTCATTCGCCTGAGCAAATTTTCTCAGAAGACCTATAGTTTTACCGAGTCATGCGACTTCGGTAATATCGAAAAAAATTAATATTGCGGTATGACGGTATTTACAATACCGTTACATCCCTAGTGTCTGCAGCTTAAAGACGCCTCTCATATGGAGAATGAAGACACATGCGTTGCTCAGGTGTGAGTTGTACACAGACTTCAACAGAGTGTCAAACTCTTGATGCTTCTGCTGGTCTCGTCTATCAAATCTGAGCTTTATTTAGTATTCTCTATTGGATTCAGCTCAGGTGATTGGCTGGGCCATTCTACAGCTTGATTTTCGTTCTCTGAAAGCATCTGAGAGTCTCCTTGGCAGTGTTTTGGATTATTATCTTGCTGAAATATCCACCCTGAGTTCATCTTCATCCTCCTGCTAATGTAGATGTTGGACTGAAGCAGCTGATATTCATTTACACTGAGGAAGAGCAGAGGGATGCTAAAGAACTACTGAGAGATTTCAGCTGCTGTCTGGGATTTCCATGACCTCCCTTTCTTCATGTGTTTAATAGGTTTTCCCTGTGTCATTTTATTACACATAACTTCATTTGTAAACTAATTAGAATAGTTTTCTTTGCCTATATGGATTTCTTTGGCTTTCACCAACATTTGGTGAAAACTTCAAGTCAGCAGCACCATTTAGAAATATTTTTTCTGAGAAAACGATGACGCCTTCAATACTTATTTCCCTACTGTATGTGTGTGTATATATGTATGCACATTAAATATTCACAATATTGCTGTTACTGTTTTTTAATACAAAAAAAATCATAATTTCATTGACCTTTAACCTTTTACCTTTAACGTAAATGGTAACTTTGGCTTTTCTTTTTAAGCACAAATACACAGAAGTTAAAATCCTTTTGCTCTTTATAAACATTAGAAATATTAGACAAACAGTTATCTAACACATAAACCATACCTGCCAACACTCCCGTTTTTTCCGGGAGTCTCTCTTATCTCAGACCCATCTCCCGTATTGTTCTGTCTCCCGGAAAAACTCCCAGAATTCCACCCATCCCGCTCCTCAGCTTTTTGGTTTTTCCCGAGCCCCCGTTCTTCACTTAGCGCACCCCCCAAACCCCCTTTGCCCGCACCCCCGGATAAAATCTCCCGGATTTTATGATCCGAATGTTGGCAGGTATGACATAAACTGAGTGAATAACAGTTCTAAACACATTTTAACTTGATTACAATCTTTAGATTTTAGTTATTAAAAAGAAAAATTACAGCTCATGTAGCCGTTTTGTCCTGTTTGTAGAACACGCCATATACACACCAGCAGTGCCTAAAACAGGGCTGCGCAACCCTGTTCCTGGAGATCTACCCTTCTGGAAAGTTCAGCTCCAACCCTGATCAAACACACCTGAACCAATTAAATAGGATCTGAACAGCACTTGATAATTGCAGGCAGGTGTGTTTGATCAGGGTTGCAACTGAAATCTGCAGGAAGGTAGATCCCCAGGAACAGGGTTGAGCAGCCCTGTCCTAAAACAAACATGTTGTGTTTGAGGTCATTTACCAGGCTGAATTTTATTACTAAACACTAATATTCCTGTTTTTACAGTGCACTCAAACACTAAAGCACAAAACTTCTACGTCGCAAATTCTAGCCTTTTTAGTTTTACTACAATAACTTTTCTACAACTGAGGGTGTTGTGCTTTGAAGGAACACTCCACTTTTTTTTTTTTTTTTTTAGAAATATGCTCATTTTATAACTCCTTTTGAGTAAAACAGATGAATTTTACCATTTTTATTTTATCCAAGTCTGACTGGAGCACTATTAGCTTAGCTTAGCATAGATCATTGAATCGGATTAGACCATTAGCATCTTGTTAAAAATGAGTTTCCATAATTTTCTAAAGTAATTCTAATTTTGTCTAAAGCTGGACTCTTTTGTAGTTTGTTGTGTACTAAGACAGACATAATAATTATTTTTTTTGTATTTTGTAGGCCGATATGGCTAGAAAGTACACTCTAATTCTGGTGTAATAATCAAAGAATTTTACTGCCGTACCATTGGCTGCATGATATTGATCTGATATTACACAGCACCTGAAAATAGTCCCAGGCTTGGTAACTTCCAATGTGACTATCTGCTTGCACAGCAAGCATTTGCCGGTAACGCTGCATAATATCATTGCGCATACTGCAGCCAATGGTGCAACAGCTAAGTTCCTTGATTATTACGCCAGATTAAGAGTATAGTTCCTGGTCACATCAGCCCACAAAATACAACTATTAACTTTCCGTCTGTTTTACTGCATGATGTAACTACAGAGGAGTCAAGCTTTAAATAGGAAGATTATTGAAACTGTTTGAGAATTTATATCAAGATGCTAATGGTCTAATCCGATTCAATGATCTATGCTAAGCTAAGCTAAAAGTGCTTCCGCAAGATTTGGAAATCAGCTAAGAATGATTGTAAAATGAGCCTATTTTCAAAGAAAAAGTGGATAAATTGAATACAATCAAATTCACGTTAAAGATTGAAGTCAAAATTTATAAGATATCATATTTCCCAAATGGTGTTTAACAGATTCAAGAAATTTTCACAGTATTTCCTATAATATTTTTTCTTCTGGAGAAAGTCTTATTTGTTTTATTTCGGCTAGAATGAAAGCAGCTTTTAATTGTTTTAAAACCATTTTAAGGTCAATATTATTAGCCCCCTTAAGCTGTATTTGTTTTCAATTCTCTACAGAACGAGCCACTGTTATACAATAACTTGCCTAATTACAATAACTTTAACCTATTTAAGCCTTTAAATGTCACTTAAAGCTGAATACCAGTATCCTGAAGAATATCTAGTCAAATATTATTAACTGTCATCATGGCAAAGATAAAAGAAATCAGTTATTAGATATGAGTTATTAAAACTATTATGATTAGAAATGTGTTGAAAAAGATCTTTCCGTTAAACAGAAATTAGGAAGAAATATTCAAGGGAGCTAATAATTCTGACTTCAACTGTATAATAGTTCTGAGAACTATTCAAAGCGGGAGAGGGCTGTGTGAGATTAAACGGTCACCTTGTTCTTGGAGTTGTGTTCAGTGCTGGCGTCTGCAGTGGCGTACGGTAGACTGCTGGATGAGGACTCTCTGTCACGCTCTTTATCCTTCTCCCCAAACCAGCTGAAGGGCATGCAGGTGGGGATGGAGGTCATGGACTCTGAGGGGGAAACACGGACCCCCGACTCCTCCAGTAACTCTGCTGAACCCCTACAAACACAAGATCAGTGTACTAATGGGTGTAACGAACAATGTTGAAATATGCACTTATAATCTGAGCAGAAATATCTTACATCAAGTAAATCATTTACATTTAAATTGTTTTAGAACTATTAGCTTTTTAACTAGACCAGGGGTGTCCAAAGTTGGTCCTGGAGGGCCGGTGTCCTGCTGATCTTAGCTCTAACTTGCTTCAGCACACCTACCTGGAAGTTTCTAGTATATCTAGTAAGAGCTTGATTAGCTTGTTCGGGAGTGTTTGATTAGGGTTGGAGCTAAACTCTCTAGGACACCAGCAATCCAGGACCGAGTGTGGACACCGCTGAACTAGACGTTCTGATGTGGCGGTCAGATCTAGATAATCTATGCTCACAAAAACTGAGGAAAAAACACACTGGGGTAAATATAAACACAGCTAATGTGCTTCCAAACAGATTTTTAGGAAATAGTTTTCACATGAACAACATTAAATGAAATTGAATCCACTATAAATGTACTCACTGGCCACTTTATTAGGTACACCTTTCCAACCGCTCTGCAAATGTCTAATCAGCCAATCACAGGGCAGTAACTCGATGCGTGTAGGCATGTAGACATGGTCAACCGAGCATCAGAATGGGAAAGAAAGATGATTTAAGTGACTTTGGCATGGCGGTTGCTGTCAGACGGTCTGGTCTGAGTATTTCAGAAACTGCTGATCTACTGTGATTTTCACGCACAACCATCTCTGAATGGTCTGAAAAATAGAAAATATCCAGTGAGCAGCAGTTCTGTGGGCGCAAATGCCTTGTTGATGCCGGAGGTCAGAGGAGAATGGCCAGACTGGTTCCAGCTGATAGAAAGGCAACAGTAAATCAAACATCCTTACAACCAAGGTCTGCAGAAGAGCATCTCTGAACCAGTGTATTGTTGCTGACCATGTCCATCTCTTTATGACCACAGTGTCTCCATCTTTTGATGGCTACCTCCAGCAGGATAACGCGCCATGTGATAAAGAGTGAATAATCTCAGACTGCTTTCTTGAACATGACAATGATTTCACTGTACTCAAATGGCCTCCACAGTCACCAGATCTCAATTCAATAGAGCACCTTTGGGATGTGGTGGAACTCGCATCATGGATGTGCAGCTGACAAATCTGCAGCAACTGATTTATGCTATCATGTCAATAAGGAGCAAAATCTCTCCAATATTTCCAGTAGCTATGCCACCAAGGATTAGGGCAGTTCTGAAGGGAAATGGGGGTCCAACTCGGTACTTGTAAGGTGTACCTAATAAAGTGGCCGGTGAGTGTATAACCATGTGATATGTGTGTACCTGCTGTCCAGTGATGCTCTGGATTCTTTGTTTAGTTTCTTCCCTTTTCCTCCAGATTTTCTTAAACCGCTGTCAAAAACAACCCAATCAGAAACATACAATAAACGCATAAATCTATAAATCTATAACAAATCTTATTTAAAGATTGCCTGAGCTGTTTGTGAGGACGATTTTGTGCACCTACCCAAAATCTGGGAATCTTCTTTTGGTTTTTCCAGCTGCATCGTTAGACTCGTCTGAAAGACATAACACGTTTGTATGAGAGACTCAGAATACAGAGAAACAAATCATGGCGATGTGAACATAGACCGATTAGCATTTTGTGCAATTATGTTTCTTAGAGAAACTCTTTAGAGCAAATTCACTTAAATGGATGCTTTTCATTAAATAAACACCTGACTATTTAGGAAAATAAAGAGTTAAACAGTTGAGCTTTGCTATTTATAAATCCATTCAGCTGATCTTCGGGTAAAACTGAAGCACTTTTAGCTTAGCTTAGCATAGACCACTGAATCAGATTAGACCATTAACATCTCCCTCAAAAATGTAAAAAACTTGTTTAGATAATTATCCTATTTAAAGCTTGATCCTTTTTTACGTGTACTAACACTGACGGAAACTAAAAAAGTTATTTTCTAGGCTAATAGGGTCTATAGTCTCATTCTGGTGTAATATTCAAGCAATTGTGCTGGCGTACCACGGCTGCAGCAGGGCAGGCGCAATGATATTCAATGATATCCAAACAGTCAAAAAGAGTGGTGTTACAGATTAGCATATGGATGTGAATGCATTCACTGAGAGTCAAGGTGATTCCAAGTAACCGGGTGAGCTGGTGTTATTAGTTTCGGCAGTTGTTATCTGGGAATAACATACCTTGGAATGTTGTAACTGATCAGAATCAAGTATTCCAGAGTGTAACAAGGCTTGTAGGGCGTTATTCTGTGAGAACAACCGGCTAGATGTACATTACTTATTGCACTCTGGACTACTTGATTCTTATTGGTCAGTCACAACATTCCAAGGTATGTTATTCCCAAACAACAACTGCCGAAACTAATAACACCGGCCCATCCGGGTACTTGGAATCATCTTGAATGTTAGGGAATACATTCATATCCATATGCTTATCTGTAACGCCTGTATAGTTAGGCTATAATAATGGCTAAATGCAGTCAACACTAACCTATGCATTATTCAGTCACAAGATGGCGCCAAACAGTCAAAAACAGTGACGTTACACATTAGCATATGGATGTGAACGTATTAACAGACAGTCAAGATTATTTCAAGTACCCGGATGAGCTGGTGTTAGTTTCAGCAGTTGTTATCTGGGAATAACATACATTAGAATGCTGTGACTGATCAGAATCAAGTACTCCAGAGTGTAATAAGTAAGGTATAATGTACATCTAGCCGGCTGTTCTCACAGAATAAAGCCTTACAAGTTTATTAGCAGCAGTTTTATAACACTAAATTGCTTTATTCTATGAAAATAACTGGCTGGATGTACGTTATCAAGATTATTACATGACTACCTGCCACAAAACTAAACAATTAGACACAAAACATTGATCCAAGCAGTAACATTTTAATATTCCTTGCATTAAACAAAGCTGACAGAAATATGAATGGCTTAATGCAGCCAACACTAACCTATGCATTATTCAGTCACAAGATGGCACCAAACAGTCAAAAACAGTGACGTTACAGATTAGCATATGGATGTGAACGTGTTAACTGACAGTCAAGGTGATTCCAAGTACTCGGATGAGCCGGTGTTATTAGTTTCAGCGGTTGTTATCTGGGAATAACATACCTTAGAATGTTGTAACTAATCAGAATCAAGTACTCCAGAGTGTAATAAGTAAGGTATAATGTACATCTAGCCAGCTGTTCTCACAGAATAAAGCCCTACAAGTTTATCAGCAGCTGTAGTACAAGTCTAAAGCGCTTTATATTGCGAAAATAACTGGCTGGATGCGTTATCAAACTTATCACACGACTACTTGCCACAAAGCTAAACAAATAGACACAAAACATTGATCTGAGCTGTAATAATTTACCATAACTAAAATTAAACAAAGCTGACAGAAACATAAACGGCTAAATGCAGCCAACACTAACCTATGCATTATTCAGTCACAAGATGGCGCCAAACAGTCAAAAACAGTGATGTTACAGATTAGCATATGGATGTGAACGTATTCACTGAGAGTAAAGGTGATTCCAAGTACTCGGATGAGCCGGTGTTATTAGTTTCAGCGGTTGTTATCTGGGAATAACATACCTTAGAATGTTGTAACTGATCAGAATCAAGTACTCCAGAGTGTAAAAAGTAAGGTATAATGTACATCTAGCCGGCTGTTCTCACAGAATAAAGCCCTACAAGTTTATCAGCAGCTGTAGTACAAGTCTAAAGCGCTTTATATTGCGAAAACAACTGGCTGGATGCGTTATCAAACTTATCACACGACTACTTGCCACAAAGCTAAACAAATAGACAGAAAACATTGATCTGAGCTGTAATAATTTACCATAACATGAATTAAACAAAGCTGACAGAAACATAAACGGCTAAATGCAGCCAACACTAACCTATGCATTATTCAGTCACAAGATGGCGCCAAACAGTCAAAAACAGTGACGTTACAGATAAGCATATGGATGTGAATGTATTCCCTAACATCCAAGGTGATTCCAAGTACCCGGATGAGCCGGTGTTATTAGTTTCGGCAGTTGTTATTTGGGAATAACATACCTTGGAATGTTGTGACTGACCAATAAGAATCAAGCATTCCAGAGTGCAATAAGTAAGGTATAATGTACATCTAGCCGGTTGTTCTCACAGAATAAAGCCCTACATGTATGTTCCCCTGGGCTTTTTTTTTTTTTTTACCTTTGACCTCTTTGCCTTTCCCTTTGGACTCTCTCTTCTTTACGTTGCGTGCGAAGCTCGAGGGGGAGGAGTCTTTTGGGGGAGAGACGGCGGGGCTCTGTGGATCTCTCTGCCCTGATTGGCTGCTGCTCATGACAGATCCTTCATTCTTGGGTTGGTTTGTAGGTGAAGAAATTACCACGGGCAGGGACAAACTTTCCTGGAAGGATCTCCTGCGAAGCAGTGGAGACTCAGGACTCAATGACTCGCTCTCATCATCACCCTAAAAGACACATCCAAAGTCAATGTTAAAGTCCAAAATAATAACCGCAAGGCTTTTATAGTAATCTAGAAAGCTCTCTGTGACCTGTGGGCGTCCGCCAGGGGAGCTGAGGGTCTCCTTGAGTTTACTGCGGGACGGGGGCTGTCGTTTGGATCTCTGGGCCAGCTGGGCCCTTGCACGGTGAGCGCTGGTGTCCAAACGCTCTGTCTCGGGAACCATCCCACTCCAGTCTGCTCCTGCTGAATAATTAATATCAACTCATATCAGCAATAGAGATCCCATTTTTTCAATTGCTCTATAATTCCCTTCACTTTACAGTGGAGTATAGGCCGAATGTTAGATGCTCAGTTTTGCACAAGTAGGTCTGGTTTAATTGAGGATTGCTTCACCAAATGATATGAGAACTCTAGGTGAATCACTTAAAGGCTGATTTATACTTCTGCGTCAAACACCGGTGTATGCTACGATGCTGACGCATAGCCCTTCACCGTGGCTGTCGCCGTCACTGACGTGCACCTCTCAAAAAATGTAACTACACGTCGCAACGACGAGTAGCGTAAGCTCTGTGATTGGTCGGCTTGGTAGCGCTGATAAGTCTGGGCGGGACCGAGAGCCGCGCGAATGGCGTGAGCGATTGTTTACAAGTGTGGAGTCCCGTGAAGGAGCTCCGGATGGAAAGTTTTGTTTAGTGTTTACCTCATAGTTAAAGTTGTTGCACGTCCGCCGGTTCCTGCCTCAAAATGAGCGAGTTTGAGCCACTTGTACATCCCGGAAGTGTTCAGGAAAAGCAAAACAGCAGCGAAGAAACTCGACACAGAGGAACATTTACACCTCACTGCCAACTAGCGTTTCGGAAGTGTTAATGCAGACCGACAGAGACAGCGCGCAGAAGTATAAATGCACAGCCACGCGCGTTGCCTGCGCTGTGGGTTACGCCGGTCACCTGACGCACAAGTATAAATCAGGCTTAAGGCTCTAAGTGCATAGTCTAAAATGCATGGTGTAGGTCAGTGTTTCCCAACCCTGTTCCTAAAGGCACACCAACAGTACACATTGTTAACCTCTCCCTAATCAAACACGCCTGAATCAACTCATCAGAACATAAGAAGAGGCTCCAAAGCCTGAAGTTAATGGGTCAGATAAGAGAGACATCCCAAATATTACTGCTGGTGTGCCTCCAGGAACAGGGTTGGGAAACCCTGGTGTAGGTGCACTTATGATGTGTCCAAATCCATGCTATTTTAAGGACAGGAAAAATAGTATGAGTATGCAGCGCATGTTCTTAAACAGTTGTCATTATCTTAATGAGTTTATTTTGGGCATAATGTGCATTAAGTCAATCAGAGTCTCGTTTCCTATTCTCTTCAAGAGGGATCTGGGCATTCTCTATTTACATGGCAGAGTTTGTAAGAGGAACAAATGAACACTTCAGTAGCGAAGAAATGGATCTGCTTCTGCATGAGGTTAAAGCAAGCAGGGCATCTATAGAATGGGTCGGATTCACCGAAGCCCCCTGAGGTGAAGAAGGTGTGGAAGGATGTAGCAGTTTTTGTATTTATTTAGACAATTATAATAGTTTAATTTTACATTCTGTTTTATTTTCTTTTTTAACGATAGTTGTGAACGATGCAGTGGCGCAGTAGGTAGTGCTGTCGGCTCACAGCAAGAAGGTCGCCGGTTCAATCCTCGGCTCAGTTGGCGTTTCTGTGTGGAGTTTGCATGTTCTCCCTGTGTTCGCGTGGGTTTCCTCGGGTTTCCAGTCCAAAGACATGCGGTACAGGTGAATTGGGTTGGCTAAATTGTCCGTAGTGTACGAGTATGTGTGTGAATGTGTATGTGTATGTTTCCCAGAGATGGGTTGCGGCTGGAAGGGCATAAACGGACTAAGCCGACAGGACAATGAATGAATGAATGAACGAACGATAGATGTGAGCTGCTGCGCATCCCTGTGTGTGTAATAAGCAGCATGTACATGCGGACGCGCATATCACTGATGTTCTCTTTAAATAACAAAACAAAAACAAACAAAAAACTACGCTATTAACTTTTGACCAGCTTTTAGATGGTCGATTGCAATTTCAGTCGCCTCAAAAAAACAAAATGCACAACAGTGTGCCTGAACCCATGTGCGCAAAAATGGGTGCAAAAGCAAATGCTCTGATGCACTGGGCAGAAACTAGCAAAAATATAACACTTTTGGCACAGATGAAAAAATTGGGGGAGGTGCAAATAGTGACAAACTTTGCTGTGATGGTGAATTTTTTATGAACAGCCAAAAAATCCTATACAAATAATCATGTGCTTTGTATCTTGTCTGTAGGATTATTATAGTAAACTAACAATATAACAATAATGGAAAAGTACTATATAAATATAATATGTAACAAACTAAAACTAAAGCTCAATTAAAAATAAATTTAAATTGTATAGTCATTTAAATAAAAACTAATTAAAATGACATAATACACATTTACATTGCCAAAATTAATTAAAAAGGCATTAAAAATCAGCTTTACAGTAACTCACCCAGCAGAAGTGAATCTGCAGACTTGCTGCCCGACAATGAAGACTCATTATGACCACGGCCAGATTCGAGTTTCGCCAGCTATTCAGAGAAATGGAGAGACGGGTATCAGAAAACATGGATGCTTTATGTGCGAGTGATTTTGTCTGTATGATGTGAGTTCTCACCCTTCGCTGCAGATCCTCGATCTGACTCTTATATGCGCTCTCTCTTTCATCCAGAGACCTCTTTAACTCCTCCTCCCTCTGCTCAAACTCCGCCTCTCTACAGGACACAAACACGTCCAGCCAATCAGAAAAGTTGTACTAATCATTACATTTATAAATTACAAGCTAAAATACTATGTACAGGTGATGCGGCGGCGCAGTAGGTAGTGCTCTCGCCTCACAGCAAGAAGGTCGCTGGTTTGAGCCTCAGCTGGATCAGTTGGCATTTCTATGTGGAGTTTGCATGTTCTACCTGCGTTCGCGTGGGTTTCCTCCGGATGCTCCCGTTTTCCCCACAGTCCAAAGACATGCAGTACAGGTGAATTGGGTAGGCTAAATTGTCCGTAGTGTATAAGTGTGAGGCAGCAAAGAATGTCACTATAAATTAAAACTACTTTATTATTTTATGCAACACTCTTACATTTAAAAGGGATACATAAGGGTGATCATACGCAAAAAGACCCCATAAGGTTAGATGTTTTCTTTCCCTTATTTATTTATTTATTTGTTTGTTTGGTTGGCGCATGTACTCATGTGCGATCAAACCCGCCTCTCCTTTGACTCCACCCTGAAGGCCCAGCTGGCCCTCTTTGGCCCAAGGTATTCGGCGGGCCGAAAAAGGCCGGCAGCTGGCCCCATGAAAGCCCCGATTTGGCCTAATTAGGCCCCGGAAGTGACAGTGGAAATGCGACTGGCCTTGGCTCACCCTGGCTCGCTCGCTTTAAGGCTGATTTATACTTCTGCGTCAAACGCCGGCGTATGCTACGGCGCTGACGCATAGCCCTTCGCCGTCACTGACGTGCACCTCTCAAAAAATGTAACTACATGTCGCAACGACGCGTAGCGCAAGCTCTGTGATTGGTCGGCTTGGTAGCGCTGACGAGTCTGGGCGGGACCGAGAGCCGCGTGAATGATGCGAGCCCAATGGAGCGATTGTTTACAAGTGTGGAGTCCCGTGAAGGAGCTCCGGATGGAAAGTTTTGTTTAGTGTTTACCTCATAGTTAAAGGTGCTGCACGTCCGCCGGTTCCTGCCTCAAAATGAGCAAGTTTGAGCCACTTGTACATCCCGGAAGTGTTCAGGAAAAGCAAAACAGCAGAGAAGAAACTCGACACAGAGGAACATTTACACCTCACTGCCAACTAGCGTTTCGGAAGTGTTAATGCAGACCAACAGAGACAGCGTGCAGAAGTATAAATGCACAGCTACGGGCGTTGCATGCGCCGTGGGTAACGCCGGTCACTTGACGCAGAAGTATAAACCAGGCTTTAGGCCCGATAGTGGAAACGCAGCTATTGAGTGTGAATGAGTGTGTGTGGATGTTTCCCAGAGATGGGTTGTGGCTGTAAGGGCATCAGCTGCGTAAAAAAACGTGCTGGATAAGTCGGCGGTTCATTCCGCTGTGGCGACCCTAGATTGATAAAGGGACTAAGCCAAAAAGAAAATGAATGAATAAATGAATACTATGTACAGTCTGAAGGACTTGAAGCTAGTTTCCTGTTTGTCCACAAGAAAATGGAGTATTTTCGGAAACCGAAATTTTCCTAAAAATCTAGCCAGGGTGAGGATTTTCTGAAACTCCAGGTACAGTGTTGTGTGGGCACTACAGCTGGTGTTTGTCTCATGACATCAGTGTGCATGCTGTTTTTTCCTTTCTGATTAGCCAACACGGCTGGGTTCACACCAAACGCGGTAGATGTGAATTTTGCACATTTTCGACAAACGCTTTGTGCATTCCACGTCGTTTGTATTGACTTGTATAAAAAAATGAATATTGTGTCTGACTCCATCATGAGCTTGGAGGACTGCATCCATACATCTCTGACATGACACAAATCACTGATTAATAAAGTCATCTGGAATGGCAAAGAAAGTGTTCCTGCAGGACTCCCAGAGTTCATCAAGATCATTTGAATTCATCTTCAGCGCCTCCTCCATCTCACCCCAGACATGCTCAATAATGTTCATGTCTGGTGACTGGGCTGGCCAATCCTGGAGCACCTTGAGCTTTTCTGCTTTCAGGAGCTTTGATGTGAAGGCTGAAGTATGAGAAGGAGCGCTATCCTGCTGGAGAATTTGCCCTCCATTGTGGTTTGCAACGTAATGGGCAGCACAAATGTCTTGATTCCTCAGGCTGTTGATGTTGCAGATCTCTCGCGCGCCCCCATACTAAAATGTAACCCCTAAACTATGATTTTTCCTTCACCAAACTTGACTGATTTCTATGAGAAACATGGGTTTTTTGCGAGTTCCAGTAGGTCCTCTGCAGTATATGTGATGATTGAGATGCAGATCAACAGATGATTTATCAGAAAAATCGACCTTCTGCCACTTGATCCCAAATGATCAACTATTGGTCAAGCTTAATATAATTTGTTACTCTTAAAACTGGGATCAATACAAGGCTTTTGTCAGGTAGTGCATTATAACATGTAAAAGAGAAACATTCAAAAACAACATGTAAACACCGTAATCATATCATTGTCTTATTCAGATTAAGGCAAATCATTTGATTTACTGATCGAGTGCTGACGTCATGACTCACTTCTGCTGATAGTCCTTGAGCAGTTTCTTGGCTTTGCTGTATTTTTTGTCCAGCGCTTCATACTGGCTCTGCGTGTCATTGAGCTGTTCGTTGATGCTTTTGCAAAGCGCCTGAGCTTCCAGCCAGTTCTTCTCCATCTGAGCGATTCTCTCCGAGTTCTCCTGAACGCTCCTCTCTAACTGAGCTTCTCTGGCCTCCCACGCCGCACGCTCCTCTGAGGACTCCCGCAACTGCGACAGCAAACACACTTCATCCATTACAACACACTGGAGACTGCCGTATGATTGATATAGCAGGATGATATACAGCTGAAGTCAAAATGATTCGCCCTCCTGTGAATTTTTAGTTTCTTTAGTTTCGAATGTTTCCCAAATGATGTTTAACAGAGCAAGGAAATGTTCACAGTATTTCCTAGGATATTTATTTCTTCTGGAGAAAGTCTGATTTGTTTTATTTTTGGCTAGAATTGAAGCAGTTTTTAACTTTTTAAAGCCATTTTAAGGTCAATATTATTAGCCCCCTTAAGCCGGTGGTTCCCAAAGTGGGGGTCGGGACCCCCCAGGGGACTGCGGGACAATGAGAAGGGGTCGCTTTGTGATTTCCAAAAATCTAATTCATTTTATTAAACCAGGGGTGTCAAACTCATTTTAGGTCAGGGGCCGGATGGTATAAAATCTGTTCTCAAGTGGGCCGGATCCTGAGGGGTTGGGAGGGTGAGGGGGGTGGTACCACGCCTCCTTTTTTAAAACGGTACATTTTCATATGACTGAACAAAATAGCCACTAAACTGACAAAACGTAAAGTAGTTACATTTCCTATTGAGGTCATCTCAGTGTGCAGAGCTTCCCACAGGTTCGAAATATACTTGCAGTGGTTGCCTGATTGTCCCACGGCACATAAATGGTCAACTACATGCAACAAACAAAAAAAAGTGTGAATTTTAACTTGATTTTTATTCATTATGACGCTGTTATACACATTTTCTTTTCAATGACTGAAAGTTATTTTAAAAAGACTGTTGAAATAATAGAAATCCACTATTTCTCTTATTTTTATGCTATTTAGGAGACATGTGCACCCACTCACAGGTAAAGGCTGCTCTGCTCTCTCTCTCTCTCTCTCTCTAAAGTTGCCATATTAGAATGACATTTACAGTATTGTCAAAACATTTTAGAAATGTATAAGTATGTAATACATTAGCATGATTACATTTTTAAAATATGCAGCAAATGAGAAATAATATCAGGAAAATTTTTTATCAAATTAGACATTATTGCAAAAAACTATAATAATTACTAAAAAGTGTACATTATTTAAATAAGGCAAATTAGTTGATTAACCTTTTCTGATGGTGCATAAATATTTTGCAGCCATTCAAGATGTTATTTTGTTCTTTCCGGTTATAAAGTTTATCTGAGTCGTTTATTAAATGATTAATCATTTAATGTTTCTCTCGCGGCTGTGCCCACCTGACTGTGAAATGGTAATGCAAAAATGCATAAAAATGACGCCAACTTTAGAATGGCAAAGTAAAACCTGAATTCTGGACATTTTAGGAGATTCAGAAACTACGGTCGGAAAAGGCGGAAAAGGCGCGTCTCAATGGGTCTGCAGAGCATGTGAGAATTTCTGAATGAGTGACAGATCGCAGGAGTAGGAAACGTGCAGAGCGAGGGAAGATTTTCCACTGGTTAATCGATCGCGAATGTTTCGTTTTCTTGGACGGATTCAATATAAGGGATGAGGTCTTTCTCTCTGAGATGGCTGTCAAATTGACGCTGATTCAGGCTTCTGGATGGGATGGAATTAAATTTGCTATTGCGCTCTCCAGTGGACACAATCAGAACAGCAGTGTATTTTATTGAAATCATTTCAGCTCACATAATCATCTCGCGGGCCGCATTAAATTAGTTTACGGGCCTGATCCGGCCCGAGGGCCGTACGTTTGACACCCCTGTATTAAACTATTAAAATGACCATATTTTATCCATTGTTTCCCAGAGATGGGTTGCACCTGGAAGGGCATCCGCTGCGTAAAATGCTGGATAAGTTGGCGGTTCATTCTGCTGTGGCGACCCCAGATTAATGAAGGGACTACGCCGAAAAGAAAATGGATGAATGAATATTTTATCCATAATCTACAGAAGATAAAAATAGTAGTTAATAGTTACTTTAAAAACAACAACATGCAAATAAAAAGCCGTCAGCCTTTCAGTTTTTTTTTTGCAAGCCCTGGGGTGATTATGTTATATTAAAGCCGAAGCACATTGATTTCATGGCACCAAATTAAACTTTCTGACACCTTTACAGCACTCACGCACTAAAAAATAAACACAGGTCATGACTGAACATGGAGGATGGTCTTAAAGTGGCTAAATTAAATTCAAGATTAAACGATGAAAAGACTTGGGCCTATTTGTATTTATGAGCTGCTGTGTAAAGGTCATATATTTACCACCTCAGAGGATATTGGAGGTCAAGAGTCACTGGCATTGCAATTTTGAGGGTCAAGGGCTGAAAAGTTTGAGAACCCCTGCCTTAGGCAATATTTTTTTTCAGATTGTCTACCAGAGTTGAAGACATTTTCAAGACCGTCGAGAATAAAATTTCAGACTTATATAGGACTAAATGCTCAGGATTGTTTTTAATAACCGATCAGAAAAAAACTACCCTATTAAAAGACTGATTATAATTAGTTATTCCTTAGCCACATATTTTAAATGACGTATCAAAATAAGCAGACCCTAGTTTTATACATACTATATTTTCAACATAACTTTAAAAACACAACAGATATGTTCAAACATTAGTTATATATGAAGTTTTTCTAAAAGTTTTAGCGAAATGTATTGGTGATTGGATGTGTGTTGGATCGATTGGGAAGCTTTACATAAACAAAGGAAAAATTAAGAGGCATTTAAAATTATTTAAGATCTACAAGACAATATTTAACTTTAACCTAATTTAACCTAGTTAAGCCTTTAAATGTCACTTTAATCTGTATAGAAGTGTCTTGAAATATCTAGTAAAATATTATTTGCTGTCATCATGGCAAGGATAAAATAAATCAGTTATTAGAAAGGAATTTTTAAAACTATTATGATTAGAAATGTGGTAAAAAATCTTCTTTCTGTTAAACAGAAATTAGGGGAAATATAGGGTCCTTCAAATTCAGGAGGGCTAATGATTCTGATTTCAAATGTAAATGGTTTACAGGTTCATACTCTCTCTTTCAGCTCATCCACTTCAGCTTCTGCGATGGTGTGCTTTATCTGGAGCTGAAATTAAAGCACAATATAGACAGAGTTACAAAACTAATAGAAATATGTTAACAGACAGTGAAATGTAGCTAAAATTAAAGCACAATATGCACAGAATTACAAAAATATATGGAAATATGTTTAAATTAAGTACAAAGTAGCTGAAATTAAAGCACAATATAGACCATATTTTATTGTAAATATACACACATACAAAAAACAAAAACAAAACGGAAAAAAAGGTTGTGTGTGATAACAGTGGAATGACACAAGGAGAAAGTCCTGAACTACTGAAATGTGTTTAATACTTTATATAAGAGGCTTTTTTTGGTGCTGCAGCTTAAAGACGCCTCTCATATGGGGAATGAAGTCACATGCATTGCTCAGGTGTGAGTTGTACACAGACTCCAACAGAGTGTCAAACTCTTGATGCTTCTGCTGGTCTCGTCTATCAAATCTGAGCTTTATTTAGTATTCTCTATTGGATTCGGATCAAGTGATTGGCTGAGCCATTCTACGGCTTGATTTTCTTTCTCTGAAAGCATCTGAGAGTCTCCTTGGCTGTGTTTTGGATCATTGTCTTGCTGAAATGTCCACCCTGGTTTCATCTTCATCCTCCTGCTAATGTAGATGTTGGACAGAAGCAGCTGATACACCGAGGAAGGGCTGAGGAATACTGAAGAACTACTGAGAGATTTCAGCTGCTGTCTGGACTTTCCATGACTTCCCTTTCTTCATGTGTACTTTTCCCTTCATCATTTCATTTTATTATGAATAACTTAATTTGTAAACTAATTAGATTTGTTTTCCTTGCATATGTGGATTTCTTTGGTTGTCATCAACATCTGATGAAAACTTCAAGTCAGCAGCACCTTTGGAAAGATGTTTTCTGACAGAAATAGTGACGTGTTCAACACTTATGTCCCCCACTGTATATAATAACGATATATTAGCCCTAATCGTTATTGAACTGAAAAAACCCAGATGATCTGTTACCTCTTTAAACCTGAACGTTAGCTGCGTGGTGTCCATGTTGGAGGGCAGGAACATGTCCTCACTTTCGGGCAGATCGTACACTTCCACATTCCTACCGCAGAAGCTGGAACCCAGGATGCCATCCTCGCCCCCTTCCTCCTCGTCCTCGTAGTGCTCGTCCTTTGAAGACACAATCACACAACCGAATACAATCAGTGCATAAATAGAGCAAAGTTGAGAAATAAGTTATGAATTAACATTAATAACCGAAAGCATGATTCATTTTCCTCTTGTTGTACTGGTAATACATTAACCATTCAGTATTCAGGAGCGTACCTGCTCAGCAAGGTAGCACAAACGTAGTGTTCCGAGCGCAGCTCTAGACAAGCCTATTTGTGTTCTGAATAGACTCACAAATCTGTTTCCTCATACAACATGGTGGACTTTTGCATAGTTTTGCATACATGTGAACACTGAACACAAAGCAGCTCTGGGGAAATTAATGTATGGTTGAAAATGTCTGAAGATGCTTCTGCAACTGTAGTATTTCCCAAGTTATGTGTAACAGAGCAAAAAAATTTTCACAGTAGTTCCAATAATATTTTGTGTTCTTGAGAAAGTCTTATTTGTTTTATTTCGGCTATAATAAAGGCAGTTTACATTTTTTTAAATGCCATTTTAAGGTAAAAAATATTAGCCGCTTTAAGCTATTTTTTTTTTAGATAGTCTACAGAACAAACAATCGATATACAATAACTTACCTAATTACCCTAACCTGTCTAATTAACATATTTACTCTAGTTAAGTCTTTAAATTGCCCTTTAAGCTGTATAGAAAAATATCTAGTCAAATATTGTTTACTGTCATCATGGCAAAGATAAAATAAATCAGTTATTAGAAATGAGTTATTAAAACGATTATGTTTAGAAATGTGTTGAAAAACATCTCTCCGTTAAATAAAAATTGGGGGAAAAATAAAAAAGGGTGCTAATAATTCAGGGGGGCTTATAATTCTGACTTCAACTTCAATTCTGACTTCAACTGTTCTAACAAAAGTGAACCGTTAAAGAGAAAATAATTGCAAAAAAAAGGTGTTATATTCGTAAAGTAATGAAAATTGCCTCAGAGCGCTGACACAACATGTCTCTCTACTACATGACGAAACCGGAAGCCGCCATTCTACAGTTAACCAGTTTTTTTAGTCCTGTTTGGTTACTTAAATACTTTAGTCTGACAGAATTACATGACAAACATAATCTAGTAGATTATTACTTGTATTTAGTACTGCATATGGACTACTTTTGGATTACTTGTAGATTACTTTTGACGCAACTCATTTATGTGTACCACACTGATATCCAAAAATAAGAAAAAAGGAAATATAGTCAATTTGTTATCACTATTATAAACTGTATTAAATCCTAACTATGGCTCGATTTCCAAAACTACTGTTAATGATGTAAAAATCAAATACTTAATTCAATCTTAACGTGTAAAATGCACAAATTCACAGAAATGTATTTGCACATGGCCAATTTATAGATTGAATATAGCCAAAGTGTAATTGAAAGAGAAACAGTACCAGTTTTAAGCATTATAAAAATGTAAAAATTAGAAATAATCAACAAATTATGTCTCCATTTTGGGAATAATATTTAATCATGTAAATTATCCAAAAACAACTGCAATCATCACCTTTTTATATTACAAAATAACTACAATATTTTATTGTTGAACTATGATAATGCCCTCAAATCACATTTAATCAATTACCACACAGCATTAGATACCATATCAACATCTAATAACCATAACTATTTATGATATCAGAAATAATATGACTTAAAGTAAGCTAATTAAGTGCACATTCTTAATTAAGTCTTCAATCCTTAATTAATAATGCACATGAACATACAAAAGTGAGCTTATATTAACCTACAATCTAGCTCTAAATGCTTCACAAGTTTAAAAAAGAGTGCTTACACGATATACAAAGTTTGCAGTGATATTGACAGGACTACAGACAGTAAGGTGTATGATGTGTGTGTGTGTGTGTGGGTGTGTCTGACCTCTTCAGTGGACTGCTCATACGTGTCGTCTCCTTGTTGCTGCTGTCGCTCCTGCTCGAGGGTCTCGCTTATCAGCCGAGCCACTTCACTCTGAGTCCCCGGCTTCTCTCGGCCAATCAGAAACCTGCACACGGTTGATTGACAGGTGGATGATGACACGCATAACTTATACTGATCAGGTGGAGAGGAAACAACGGAGCCTGTGTGTATGTGTGCGTGTGCGCATTGTTTATTTGCATGTGGTGAACTCAACGCCTTCGGTCCACAGCCTACAGCAAAGTATGAGTACTAAATATGTAGCGTGAATTAAAACTAAATTATATTATGCTTTAATTTTTTATATATATATATATATACACACATACATACATACTTACACATATATATATATATATATATATATATATATATATATATATATATATATATATATATATATATATATATATATATTAATAAACATAATCATAAATATGAAATATGAACAACACAGGATGAAAGAGCTTTTTTAACATATACATACTAGCTACTAACTACACATCTGTATGTATATGCATGTGTATAAATATATGTACTATATATAAATATACATACATATATATATACATACATACACATATACATATACATTATATATATATATATATATATATATATATATATACATATATATAAATATACATACACACACACACACACTTATATATATAGTATGTATATAGTATTGTATACTAGTATTGTATACTAGTATGTATATGTTAAAAATAGCTCTTGCATCCTGTGTTGTTCATATTTATGATTATGTTTATTAATGTTGCACCGTGGTCATGCAAGACATGAAATTTCGTTCCAATGACAATAAAGCTCAACTGCACTTGAGTTGACCAACCTGACAGATCCCTTGGTGTTCTTGAGGACGGTCGCAGCAAAGAGTTGCGTCACACCAACCAGACTGATGCCGTCCACCTCCACAATCTGATCATTCACCTGGATCCTGCAGCACAACACAGAGATGAAAAAAATATTTCATATATAGCCACCATTGGAGTATATTTACAGACAAAATACCTATGTAATATCTTATAGAATAATTTAGATTCGAAACAAACCAAGTCAGTCTATTCTCACAGTTTAACATCTTGTGAGGGAAACACAGTTGTGTGATCAGTAGTAAATCTCATCCATAAGGAAATGTTTCGAACACTTGGCTGAAGTTACGAAAACTAAACATGTTATTAAAAGGACCAGAGTTGGACTAACCAGAAGAGCACAGAGGCAGGGCAAGCATTGCAAGCTTCTGTTTACAGTAGCATGCTGGCATGACATTGGTTTTATTAATCATTGCTTAAAACACGATTAAAAACTGCACAAATCAAATATGTAAATTCAAAACACTATTTAAAAATACACAAATTCAATTCGTAAACACAAAACACTATTCCTAAATACACACGTCCAATTGGTAAACACAATACACGTTTCGTAAATATACAAGTCCAATTGGTAAACACAATACACGTTTCGTAAATACACAAGTCCAATTCGTAAACTCAAAACACAATTCAAAAATACACAAATCCAATTTGTAAACACAGAACACTATTCGTAAATACACAAATCATATTCGTAAACTCGAAACACGATTCATAAATACACAAATCCAATTCGTAAACTCGAAACACGATTCATAAATACACAATGTCAATTCGTAAACTCGAAACACGATTCATAAATACCTAATTTCAATTCGTAAACTCGAAACACGATTCATAAATACACAAATCCAATTCGTAAACTCGAAACACAATTCATAAATACACAATTTCAATTCGTAAACTCGAAACACGATTCATAAATACACAAATTCAATTAGTAAACTCGAAACACGATTCATAAATACACAATTTCAATTCGTAAACTCGAAACACGATTCATAAATACACAAATCCAATTCGTAAACTCGAAACACGATTCATAAATACACAAATCCAATTCGTAAACTCGAAACACGATTCATAAATGCACAAATCCAATTCATAAACTCAAAACACGATTCATAAATACACAAATCCAATTCGTAAACTCGAAACATGATTCATAAATACACAAATCCAATTCTTAAACTCGAAACATGATTCATAAATACACAAATTCAATTCGTAAACTCGAAAAACGATTCATAAATACACAATTTCAATTCGTAAACTCGAAACACGATTCATAAATACACAATTTCAATTCGTAAACTCGAAACACGATTCATAAATACACAAATCCAATTCGTAAACTCGAAACACGATTCATAAATACACAAATCCAATTCGTAAACTCGAAACACGATTCATAAATGCACAAATCCAATTCATAAACTCAAAACACGATTCATAAATACACAAATCCAATTCGTAAACTCGAAACACGATACATAAATACACAAATCCAATTCTTAAACTCAAAACACGATTCATAAATACACAAATCCAATTCGTGTAAACTCGAAACACGATTCATAAATACACAAATCCAATTCGTAAACTCTAAACACGATTCATAAATACAAAAATCCAATTCGTAAACTCGAAACACGATTCATAAATACACAATTTCAATTCATAAACTCGAAACACGATTCATAAATACACAAACACCAATTCATAAACTCAAAACACGATTCATAAATACACAAATCCAACTTGTAAACACAAATCACAATTCAAAAATACACAAATCCAATTCGCAAACTCTAAACACGATTACACAAATTTAATTCATTTGTGAATTCACAAATTGTGTTTTGTATTTCTGAATCGTGTTTTGAATAAAAAAAATGGATTTTGTAAATGTGAATTGTGGTGTTGCATGTATGAATTTCATTTTTTAGTGTATTATTTTTGAGACTGATCTAACTCCATATCTTCATGTCCCTCACACTGTTGTAAATGGGCAGCTAAACGTGGCCTGTGATATGTGTATTACATGCTAAACACATGTCCATGACACTGTGAATAAGTAATCACACACAGACTTCCAGCACTTCTCACACCTAATCTGAACCCACCACCCAAAACTACATCATAACCTGTTTATGACTGACACCTCGGAGGCCTGAACCCCAGCTGGGTTGCTTTTCCAAACAGCAGAGAGTATTTCAAACAGATTCGGCTTCGGAAAAAGGAAAGCAAGGCCTTCAGCAGCTGGCAGAGAGTGCTGAGATTCACAGGGCAGAGGAAGTGGGTGTTGTCCGTTGTGCGACACTGAAATGCAGTGTGTTTGGACAGGCGATGTTCAACAGCACATTAGAGAGATCAAACATTTGGCCCTCAGGAAGAAGACATGAAAACATGTCCCCCTACACTGCAGCTGCTGCATGACCCCAAACACTAACCAGCAGATAGATATAAAAATATATCTATATATATCTATCTATATGTATGTATATATGTATGTATGTATATATATACACACACACACATACATACATACATGCATACATATATATATATATATATATATATATATATATATATATATGTATATATTTGCATGTATGTATGTATGTTTGTGTGTGTGTACATATATATACATATATGTGTGTGTATATATATATATTTATATATATATATATATATATATATATATATATATATATATATATATATATATATATATATATATATATATGTATATATATATTAGGGATGTAACGGTATTGTAAATACCGTCATACCGCAATATTAATTTTTTTCGATATTACCGAAGTCGCATGACTCGGTAAAACTATAGGTCTTCTGAGAAAATTTGCTTAGGCGAATGAAGCGAACGGGAGGTAGCGAAAACTACAATACCCATCAGCCCATGCTTGACCATCATCCCTTGCGGTCTGTTGTCGCTACAGATCCAGTAATGCGGAAATGGAGTGTGCTGCTAGAAGCGGGGATGAAAAGAGCTCTCGAGCGCCGAAAACGGAGCGTTTCGAAATGTGTGGATAATGTCTCAGTGTGGATAATGGAAAACGGAGACATCTGAAAACGGAGGCGGGGCTGCAGACGTTCGCCTCTCTGATTGGGGCTTTTCCTGAATATTAAGTAGCCCACACACAGTTCAGTCCTGCATCCTCTCCTTGTAAGTTCAGACTTCGCAAGTTTGATCAAGGCTGCAGTCTCTTCTTCTCAGTTTGATATGGAAAAGCAGACTATACCGAGGACACGGGTAAATCTTCAAAGGGAACAGTGTACTTTATAACTTCATTCACATCACCCTGGCTACGTTGTTTCACTTTATCAACAATAAAATGTAAACATGATTTAAGGAACTGCCTATTTTCATTTTAATATTAGCAACTTAGACAGCAGACATGTTGAGGCGTCGTGCTGCATATATGAGCGTCATCTTCACTGTGTGGATATTTATAACAAAACGGAGCCGATAACAACTGTCTCCTTTCAATTTCAGTGAAAATACGAAACACAGCCTCTCTTTTGCTGAGTATTAGTTTTAATAATCGATAATGGCCATTTTAAAAGTATAACATACAATAAGTTTATACATTATAGGAAATAAAGGCAAGCGATCAGTCAATTTACAGAATGTACGTGGTTACATTAATCATTAACTAATCTTTGCGCTCACGTTACCAGAGAACAAGTAATAGATTCCAATGACCAAAGTCAGGGAATATGTCGTTAGATAAAGACAACAAGATAAATGAAATATCCCGTTTAATAAATATAGTGAGATTAGATCCAGCGGGAGATGCTTGATGAGAAGTCCGACTAGCAGAGCTCTCATCTGTGTAGATGGGCTGAGTGTGATTAAATGTTGAATGTGATGAGTTTTCAACAATACTAAATTGAAACTTTATTGTTTTTACATGGTTTAATAATTTTTTGTTATTAAAATTGAAGTTCCTGTTTCAAAGCTTACAGATAGATGGCTAATTTGTATGTCATTGACACTTTTGGCACTTTTCTGGAGTATTTTCATAAGTTTTGTTTTTTCTTGTAAATGATTCAATAAATACCGTACCGTGACATTCATACCGAGGTATTACCGTACCGTGAAATTCTGATACCGTTACATCCCTAATATATATATATATATATATATATATATATATATATATATATATATATACATACATATACATACATACATATATATACATATACATACATACATACATAAATACATACATTCATACATACATACATATATATATATATATATATATATATATATACACACACACACATATATATATACATATATATACATATATATATATATATATATATATATACATATATATATATATATATATACATATATATATATATATATATATATATATATATATATATATATATATATATATATTTATATATATATACACACATATATATATATATATATATATATATATATATATACATATATATAAATATATATATATATATATATATATATATATATATATATATATATATATATATATTTATATATATATATACACACATATATATATATATATATATATATATATACATATATATAAATATATATATATATATATATATAAATATATATATATATATATATATATATATATATATATATATATATATATATATATATATATATATATATATATATATATATATATATATGTTCTTGAATCTGATTGGCTGATAGCAGTGTGATATTATACCAGTAACAGGACTCGACCAGCCTCTTCACCTTTAACCCTTGTGGATTACTCTGCCGACATACAGCAACAAGCAGAGGACACACTATAGTGTCCATCACACAGCCAAAGTCCCAGTTCGTGCAGGTCCAATGTGCGGAGTGGAGTGCCGATCGTGGGTAGGTGAAGAGGGGAACACTGCAAGCCCAATTCCAAGTCATGCTCTCCTTTCTGGGATCATGGCTTATTTTCCCCTCTCCTGATGAGCTTGATCGACGTGCTGATTGAGGTGAGGGAATTGTTTCGATGGCAATGCTATAAGGCAGATCTGCCACGATATATAATATGCACTCTGCAAGTCTGTGTACTTCATTTTACAAAAAAAAAAAAGATGGGGAAACCCCAGGTGTGTCCATCATAGGCAATCCCAAGAGGGTCCCATGTGGGCAACCGCAGATCTGTCCCACATAGTCAAGTGAAAATAAAATAAAACAACAAAACTTTTTGGAATGAAAAATAAATTTGCTAGTAGCAGCTCAATCACAGAGTTCTTTTGTCAAGTATACAAGGAAGTGTTTCTCAACCATGTCCCTCTAGCACCACCAACACTGCATGTTTTGGATGTCTCCTTAGTCTGAAACATTAATGAATCATTACAGGTGTTTGGTCAATGGTCAAACATATTCCTGGAGCGCCACCAACACTGGGCAATACCACATGGGTCCCACAAGGAAAAGCACAGGTGGGCCTCACTTAGGCCAGCCCAGGTAGGCCTCACATGGGACAGCCATCTTAACAATTCATATTACTAAAAAAACTTGATGATCTTTACTTTTAATATAATGTTTTTTGTAATAAAAGAAAAAAATTATAATTTTAATTCAATAATTCCCACCCCACCAAAAAATGTTTACCTGTGCACTTTAGGATTGGTTTAGTTGCGTCGGCGCAATAGCCTAGTGGTTAGCGTGCTGATAAATGGTGCAATAGCACGTCAGGGCGTCGCAAGTTCGAATCCCGGCTTGACGACATTTCCCTACCCCCTCTCCCTCTCTCTCTCTCTCTCTCTCTCTCCCACTTCGCTTCCTGTCTCAATACTGTCCTATCTAATAATAAAGGCAAAAAGGCCAAAAATAAATCTTAAAAAAAAAAAAAAAGGATTGGTTTTGTTGCAACACCAACAAAAAAAAGCACAAGCGGAGTGGAGCACATCAAGGTCAAAGTTCCAAAGAGGTCAATATTCGGCTCATTTACATGTATCCATGCACGAACCACATATGGTCATTGTAAAAGTCCACTCAAATAACACCTGAACTGGACATTTCTATGTAGTATTCATGTTCCTGCTGCTTGCAATAGGGCTACTGTGCTGTCATGGTATCGCTGGTTAATTGATGCCTCTCAACTGGTTATTGTCAACTCTGTTACTGTCAAACGTGTTAGTGTGTTTAATACCATCAGCTCTGTTATTCTGCTACTGTCGACTGCTCAACTAGCAACCAATATTTGTTGTATTGATCTCTTGTTGTGTGAAAGTCTGCTGTAATAATCCTCTTAAGATCTCACCTGCCATCTCTCTCTGCAGCTCCGTCCTCTGTGATGGTCTTGACGAAGATGCCTAGTTTCTCCAGACCCTGGTCTGCACCAACACCCATCCCAATGATGCTGATCCCCAGCCCTTTATCACCTACACACAGAGAAATAAATATATGTTACAATTACATTTCACAGTTTTGCTAAAAACTGCTTCGCTAAAGCTCAAACAATGAACTTTGGTAAGACTAACGTCCTGGGTTTGATTCCGAGGTAAAGCAAGAGTACCACTTAAAATAAATGCATACATGCATAATAAATGTACACATAAATCTTTTTTTTTTAAGTATGCATAGCTTCTTCCTAGTTCAAGCAAAACATTCACTAAAAATAAATGTTTATTAACTGTTTATAGTCGTTTATTTATTTATAAAATAACATCAACTTTACAAAAAGTCTGTGTGTGATCATTTGGGTGGTGATAAGTTCATCAACTTGTCCTTAGTTCTTTCACTTGAAAAGGTACAAGACAATCAAAACAGAGATCAATACTCTACCAATCTTCATTGTTTTCTAGGGTACAAAATCAAATTTCAGTTGAAATCTTCAAGATCTTTAAATCTGCAAGTTTTCCATCTGGGGGAAAAAGTTCCATAGGCAGATTTTGCTTGAATTCATGCTGGTCATGCCGCTGCAATTTTGCCTGACCAACAGAAAGCTGGTTTGAACTTTGTGTCTTCCAACACTGCGGTACAGATATTAGACATTATATTTATAATACATTTTTAAGTTATTACTTAATATGTTTTTTAATCAATTGATCGATCAATCAATTGATCAATCAGTCAGTCAGTCCGTCAGTCAGTCAGTCAGTCAGTCAGTCAGTCAGTCAGTTAACCAAACAATCAATCTGCCATTCAGTCAGTCAATCAGTCAACCAACCAAGCAACCAACCAATCAGTCAACCAAACACACCAACCAATTAATCAAATCAATTAACCAATTGGTCATTCAGTCAATCAATCAGTCAACCAATCAATCAATCAATCAATCAGTCAGTCAACCAATTAGTCAACCAATCAGTCAACCAACCAATTGGTCATTCACTCAGTCATTCAGTTAATCAATCAGTCAACTTACCAACCAATCAATCAATCAATCAACCAACCAATTGGTTGTTTAGTCAGTCAGTTATTCAGTCAATCAATCAACCAACCAACTAACCAACCAATCAATCAACTAATCATTCAGTCTATCAATCAGTAAACCAACCAAATAATTAATCATTTAATCAGTCATTCAGTCAATCAATCAATCAACCAACCAACCAACCAATTGGTCATTCAGTATGTCAGTCAATCATTCAATTAATCAGTAAACCTATCAACCAATCATTCAGTTAATCAATCAGTCAGTCAACCTACTAATTAGTAAATCAGTTTTGCCAATCGATCAGTCAACCAACCAGTCAATCAAATCAAATCAAATCAAATCAAATCAAATCAAATCAATCAATCCATCAATCAATCAATCAATCAATCAATCAATCAATCAATCAATCAATCAATCAATCAACCAATCAACCAACCAGTTGGTCATTGTCAGTCATTCAGTCAATCAAACAGTCAACCAACTAATCAATCAATCAATCAATCAATCAATCAATCAATCAATCAATCAATCAATCAATCAATCAATCAATCAATCAATCAATCAATCAATCATTAAGTCAATCAATCAATCAGTCAACCAACCAAATTAATCAATCAATCAATCAATCAATCAAATCAAAATCAAATCAAACAATCAGTCAATCAGGAAAAACTTTAACAACCATATTTTAATATGAAGATTTAATGCTTATGCTTGTAATGTATAATGTAATCATAGGTTGTATGCTAAATTAATCCGGACTGTTTTGACAGTGTTTTTGTTCCTTTTCTGTTCTTTGAACATCTCAGGACTGTTGCTGTCTATGGAGGATGAGGGAGCTCTCTGATTTCATCTAAAATCTGAAAGTTCTGAAGACGAGCAAAGGTTTATGGGGTTTGAGTGGACATGAGGGAGAGTAATCAATAACAGAATTTTCATTTTTGGGTAAACTAAAGCCTGGCTAAAGTAAAACCCCAGGATTTTATTTAACAGGGGTTTAAGTTGTTCAGTATGGTTCAAGACTTCACCTTTCTCGATCTCCACAGGAAACACATCCATCTTCTCCACCCGTTTCTCCAGCTCGTACTCTGCAGACGCCGCCACCGGATCCACATCGTCATTCCTGCGGTCGTAGTCTTCATTAGAGAAGGTCCTGTACACCTGAGAGACCACAAACACAACACACGACTCTGGTTAAGATCAATGACAGATAATAATAATAACTATTCATAACAAGAACTATTCATTTACTTTGACAATCTTTAAAAGTGCTCATTATGTGCTTTATTAAGATAAGATTACTGCAAAAACATGAAGAACACTCAAACCCAAACATCAAAGCTGTAATCAGTTTCTCTACAGTCCTGCCAATACAGGGCTTCCTTTCGGCAACAATAACATCACCGTGAAAGAAGCACTTGTCTAGTGGACCCAGGATGATTGAAAATACTTGCCTTGCTAAACCTGAAATACACTGCTCTGGGTTTATTTCGTTGCTTGTTTCAGATGACCACTAGAGAGTGCTGTATACATCTTTGGAAATCTGAAATACGTTACCTACGATACATTTCATTGTACATCCACTTATCGTACAGATCAGCTATAGCGAACCACTGACCTAAACTCTTCCCTGAACCCAACCAATAGTGTTTTCAAAAGCAAACGTAAGTGAAAAGAGCACTGCGATCATGTAGATTTTGCTAGGTTTTACTTTGCTTCATTTATTTTATAGGCCCCTATACACATACAAATGTTTCTGGATTACCTGTACATTCCCGAAAATTCTGCTCTGTTTGAACGGAGAAGGAAAACTGCCAATATGAGCACATTCAGTGGGTATGGAGAGTATTCAGACCCCCTTCAATTTTTCACTTTTTGTTATATTGCAGCCATTTGCGAAAATCCTTTCACTCCGTGAGTGTTCTTGAATGGCCCAGCCAGAGCCCTGACTTAAACCCAATTGAGCATCTTTGGAGAGACCTAAAAACAGCTGTCCACCAATGTTAACCATTCAACCTGACAGAAGGGGAGAGGATCTGTAAGGAGGAATGACAGAGGATCCCCAAATCCACGTGTAAAAAACTTGTTGCGTCTTTCCCAAAAAGTCTACTGAGCAAAGGGCCTGAATACTTAAAGGGTCACGAAACACCAAAGCACATGTTTTGAGCTGTTGACAGTCGTATATGTGTCCCACACTGCTAAAAACACTATTAGGACACCTATATTTCACTAAAAAGTGTAAATAAGTTGTTTTTGCGTTATTTCAAGCAAATTCGTACTTCCGGATTGAAACGAATTTTTGAAGCTGCGTCACGGTCATGACATAATAGCGTGTATTCCAGCGTGCAGACTGGACGTCTGTACCAGAGTGTGTCTTATTACGTCTTACAGTGTGCTGCATTAATGCATGAGTAAGGCTTGGTTTAAACCAATCAGCGCGCTCTATTGTGCAACTTCATTAATATTCATTACTGTCACAGTGTTTAGACGACAGAGACGCCACGTTGTATTGGCAAAACAAGCGTGAAGTGTTGCTTTTATAGTTTGCTGCAGTTCAGTTTCGTTTTCATTTTCTCTCTGTGAGAGCGCAGCTGGAGTCACGTGTGGATTAACAGTGTACGCGACGCTCGACAACAATAACTTACGTGTCTAAGGAGGATTATTGTTTACCTGAGAGCTGTTCTCATCTGCAAACGCTGAGATCCGGATTCGCTTGTAGTCTCCTCTTAATAAAGATGCGGCTCTAGTTGCTGGTGATTGTCCTGTCTCTACAGATTTGGTAAGTGAGCGTCCAGTGCTCTTTGTTTATTCAGTTCGTATTTTATTCGTATCGAACAAACTATTGCACAGAGTGTAAACAAGTAAGCACTACAACCAAACTATAACCTCGTGTTGGATTTTGTGACCGGAATAACACACGGCTTTCTGACGCTACCTGCCGTGTGCATCTAAGTTTCCGGGAAATGCTGAGTTTTTTTTCTTTCATTCGCCGTGCGGTATCAAACATTGCATGAAAAATACACGCTTAGAGCAGTTCCTCGAATCAAATATCACGTTTGTCGCGAGGGACATGAATGAATTCCCTGAATGAAAGAGCCAAACTGCAGTTAAAGTCCACCATTTAATCATTTGGCAGATAATTCGACTACAGATGTCCATGTAAACACTGTTACTTTCTCCCCTGTGTGTGTGTGTGTGTGTGTGTGTGTGTGTGTGTGTGTGTGTGTGTGTATTTTGACTCTGAAATTCAGCGCGCTCAAACAGACACTCCCACACCAAGCTTCTTTTCTTCCTCCGACACTCCCCCCTAAACAGAACTGGACACGCCCACTTTTCTGACTTTTTCCAAAGTAGAGGTGTGAAAACACCCTGCTGAAACGAGGGGGTTTCAGGTCCCTTTAAGATCATGAAATATTTCAGTTTTTCTTTTTTAATAAATCTGCAAAAATGTCATCAATTCTGTGCTTTCTGTCAATATTGGGTGCTGTGTGTAAATAAAAAAAATAAAAAAAAAATTATGATTTTAAAAATCGCTGCAATTTAAAGAGCATTTAAGGAGGTGTGAATACTTTTCGTACCCACTAAACCAACACCGTTGGTCTTTTATTTCAAAGCTTCAGCCCAGACTCAAATATACATGTTTTAGACTCAGATAATAAATAAAATGAAACTAATCAATGATTTCTTGTGCGGCCCGGTACCAATTGATTAGGTTCGTGGCCCTGGAGTTGGGGACCACTGATCTAGGCAATGCACAGTACTTCTTATTTTGTCTTCCACAAAAAAAGCCAATAACACAGATATGAAATGACAAAACAGTGAGTAAATCATCACAATGTCTTTTTTTGTGGCTGAACAACCCCTTCCAACAGAATTTGAGATCTTATCTGGATTGATGAAAAAGCGGATTAGGCCCGAGCACTGTGAGAGAGGAACAATAAAACATTGGGTTTGAGTAAAATGATCTCACTGGGCTCGGCTAATTATATTTTATCAGTCTGAGAGTAGACATTTGAGGGCAAACTCATTATAAAATCAATCCAACTGTAGACAGACTGAAACTAACCCAAATTAACTATCATTTCGTTGAGATACTCGCAGACTGCGTTGAACGTTAGAAAGCATAAAGAACAAAGTCTCTCTCACACATAGTAGACATACGCAGACAGCCATACACACACACACACACACACATATATAATATACCAAACACACAGCATGCATACACAGGCATATATACCCCCAGTGTACCAGTGTTGACTTTCATTGAAAAATATCTGCAGATATCTCTACATGAATTTCGACTAGTCACAATTGTAATTAGAGATATCTCTAACTGAGTTTTTACAAGTCATAATACATTTAGAGATATCTTTAATTCGTCATATGTAGAGATATCTACAAATATATTTGAAGATATCTCTAATTAATTCACTACTAATCGAATTACAGTTGTAGATATCTTGAATTGGAATTCATTCTGACTAGTCGAATTATAATTATGACTAGTCAAAATATAATTAGAGATATCTCTACATATATTTATGGATAGTCAGAACAAAGGTTTAAATGCTAAAACGGCTTGCCATACTGTTGTGTGTGTATATATATATATATTAAAACTGCATACACATGACTGGAATAAAATAGGATTGTTTCTGTCATGGCGGTGCAGGAAACACTGTCTCACACATACGCATTCCTCCAGACTCCTCTCAGGATTTAATCTAAACAACAGTCAATGTCGGCACATTATATAGAAAAGCTCAGCATGGATCCTCACAGAAGCGAATGAACAGAAAGCAGATCACCCACTGACTCTCTCTCTCTCTGTCTGCTGGATTAAAGAAGCTTGCTACAACGGAGAACAAAAATCTAAATCAATACTTGTGGCGATAGAAACACATGAAAATAGGAATTATTTTCATTTTTGCCATGTGTGACAGTGAAAATGCAACGTCAAGTCAACGTCCTATATACCTATATTAGCCTAGGTTTACTTAAAGGAGAGCTATTATGCAAAAATCACTTTTATAAGGGGTTTCAACACAGTTGTGTGGCAGCAGTGTGGGAATATAACCAGCTGTGAATGGTAAAAGTGTATTTATTGTATTAATGTGACGTCACAGATACTACATCCATATTCTTCAGTCTGTGCTTGCACCTCAAACTCCTACCTTGTTACTTATTAACTGTTATGAGCGTAGAATCAAGTGTAGAACAAGACCATGCAGAATATGTGCTTCATAAGTGCTAATAAACAGCCAATATTTTACTAACAGGCAGATAATAAGCTAATAGTTAACAGTTAGAATTGGCACTTACACTAAAGTGTCAGGTTGATATATATATATTTAATCTCATCCCATTCTCAAGTGAATGCCTTGATTTATAATCATTTATGGGTAACACTTTACAATAAGGTTCATTAGTTAATGCATTTACTGACATGAACTAATCATGGACAACACATGTACAGCATTTATTAATCATAATTGAACATTTACCAATGCATTATTAATATCCAAGTCCATGCTTGTTAACATTAGTAAATGCACCATGAGTTAACATGAACTAACAATGAACAACTGTATTTTCATTAACTAACGCTAACTAGCATGAACAAATACAGTAGTAGATGTATTGTTTATTATTATATATATATTATATATATATATATATATATATATATATATATATATATATATATATATATATATATATATATATTGTTTATTATGTTAGTAAATGCATTAATTAACATTAACTAATGAACCTCATTGTAAAGTGTGACCCATTTATGCAAGTTTTTCCAGGAAAATCCCAATTAAAGATGACTTTTTTTGCTGTATAACCTACACCCACTTCAGAATGAATCCGCAAACACACTGAAAAGCCATTTAGAGAAACGTCAGAGCGAGAGTGAAATCCTGCAGTGATTGTGTGTTAATTAAGTGCTGGATAAACGAGTGTGTTTGCGTGTGTGGCGAGCGGCTGACCTCGAACCGCTCTGTGGTTACACTCGGCCTCTTTTTCTCCTTTCTCTTTCTTTCGCTCTCTCCTCCGTCGCTGCTGTCGCCAAGGACGACGGCGGCAATTCAAACAATGTTCCTTTTCTTCGGTGAAACTCGATCGCTGAGAGTCGGAAAGAGAATCTGTGCTGCGCCGTTCACACCTGCTTCAGTTTCACACAGCTTCCTGCCACACTTCCTCACTTATACTCATGTCCTACTTTTTTTTTGTTGTTTATACACAACAATATTGTTTATATGGACGACACCATGGCTCAATAGTTGACACTGTTGCCTCACAGCAAGAAGATCACTGGTTCGAGTCCCGGCTGGGCCAGTTGGCATTTCTTCCTGCTTCCAGAGTTTGCATGTTCTCCCTGTGTTGGCGTGGGTTTCCTCTGGGTGCTTCGGTTTCCCCGATAGTCCAAACACATGCGCTATAGGGAAATTAAATAAGCTAAATTGGCCGTAGTGTATGAGTGTGAATGTGAGAGTGTATGGATGTTTTCCAGTACTGGGTTGCAGCTGGAAGGGCATCCGCTGCATATAACATATGCTGGAATAGGTTCATTTAGCGGTGGCAACCTCTGATAAATCAGAGACTGAGCCGAAGGAAAATGAATGAATGAATGAATGAATGAATGAATGAATGAATATAGTTAATACACTGTAAAAAAAAAAGGTGGGTTCCACAGGATCTATTTGTGTTGGGGCAACATTAGGGAATTAAGTTAACTTAATTGTTTTATATTTGATTCACTTAAAAATGCAAAAACGAATGAGTTAATCTTTCCCATACACATTAGTGGTTATATCTAAACTATAGACTGCTCTCCCAGTACTTCTGTGTCATTTGACTGTTTTTAACTTCATAACCAACTCAAAAGACTAAAGACTGAATCTCTTATGATTAATAGAGTCACGCAAATCACCATCATTTATCATGTATGTTGCGTGGGTGTTGAGATCCTGATCTTTAAATGATTAATCATGCAGCTTACACTGAATGCATTAATGCAGGCTGAACAAGTAGTGACAGAAACATCTTTAAAGGGCCATGAAACCCCCTCGTTTCAGCAGGGTGTTTTCACACCTCTACTTTGGAAAAAGTCAGAAAAGTGGGCGTGTCCAGCTCTGTTTAGGGGGGAGTGTCGGAGGAACTAAAGTGGGATGGTGTGGGAGTGTCTATTTGGGCATGCGCGAGTTTCAGAGTCAAAATACACAGGAGAAAGTGATGGTGTTTAACCTACATGGACATCTGTAGTCGAATTATTTGCCAAATTATTAAATGGTGGACATTAACTGCAGTTTGGCTCTTTCATTCAGGGAATTCATTCATGTTCCTCGCGACAAACGAGATATTTGATTCGAGGATCTGCTCTAAGCGTGTATTTTTCATGCAATGTTTGATACCGCACGGCGAATGAGAGAAAAAAAAACTCTGCATTTCCCAGAAATTTAGATGCACACGGCAGGTAGCGTCAGAAAGCCGCGTGTGTTATTCCGGTCTCAAAATGCGGTGAAAATCCTACACGAGGTTAAAGTTTGGTTGTGGTGCTAACGTGTTTACACTCAGTGCGATAGTTAACTTAGTTCGATACGAACAAACTGAATAAACAAAGAGCACTGGTCGCTCACTTACCAAATCTGTAGAGACAGGACAATCACCAGCAACTAGAGCCGCGTCTTTATTAAGAGAACACTACAAGTGAATCCGGATCTCAGCGTTTGCAGATGAGAACAGCTCTCAGGTAAACAATAATCCTCCTTAGACACGTAAGTTATTGTTGTCGAGCGTCGCGTACACTGTTAATCCACACGTGATCCAGCTGAGCTCTCACAGAGAGAAAATGAAAACAAAACTTAACTTCAGCAAACTATAAAAGCAACACTTCACGCTTGTTTTGCCAACACAACATGGCGTCTCTGTCATGTAAATACGGTGACCCTAATGAATATTAATGAAGTTGCACAATAGAGCATTAATGCATCACACTGTAAGACGTAATAAGACACACTCTGGCACAGATGTCCAGTCTGCACGCTGGAATACACGCTATTATGTCATGACCGTGACGCAGCTTCAAAAATTCGTTTCAAACCGGAAGTACGAATTTGCTTAAAATAACGCAAAAACAACCAATTTACACTTTTTAGTGAAATATAGGTGTCCTAATAGTGTTTTTAGCAGTGTGGGACACATATACCACTGTCAACAGCTCAAAACATGTGTTTTGGTGTTTCGTGACCCTTTAATAACCTAAGAAACCCACCACATCCTGAATAACACACCACAACTTCTTCCGTCATCATTATATTATACAGGAAAGCCTAAATGCTTTCATAAATGTGATTTGAATGAGAGGCGATATCTCTGCGATCTTTACAAATTTAGGATTAAACTACATGTAAAAAAACATTAGAATTGAGAAAAATATTAACTGAACAGAAAAATATTAGTTGTTTATTAGTATCAGTTAATAATAGGGGGTGGGGGGGTGTACTTGTACTCAACAATATTGGTTATACTAGAGCTGCACAATTTATCGTTTCAGCATCGATATTGCAGTGTGATCGTTCGCAATAGTCAAGTGTTTTTTAAAGCCTGTGACTGTGTGAGGGTTTTAAAAGAATTTAAGACTAAAAATTTTTATTATTTTTAACTTTGACATATTAATAACGATCCGTTTTATTGAATCCTTCATAAAAACGAAGACTACGCATCTACAATGGCCACATGATAGTTTCAACTCTGAGATGACAAAAAAACACCAAACTGATGACATCCAACTCTGATAATTTCATTCGGCGCCCTCTATTCGTTTAACCTTCATGTTCAAATAATGAATCAAGAAATCGCTATATTCATTCCCCTTCATTAATCACGCCATCAAGAACTCTGCATTGTGGGAAACAATACTCAGCTAAAATGCCCTCAATACTTTACCATTGCTTAAAACTAAACCCAAGATTAACACGAGTGTTTCCCGAATGCATTAAAAGCATGTTCAGACTACAGAGAGAGAGAGAGAGAGAGAGAGAGAGAGAATTCCTCAGGTGATGTCTAATGTGAGCCACAGAAACATGAGCATTCCCGTGTCGACACCACACCTGTGTGTTTGTTCACTTTTGTGTAGCTTTGAGAAGAGGCTGTTCAACTTCCTGAAGTGTAGAGAGAGAGAGAAAGAGAGAGAGAGAGAGAGAGAGAGATAGAGAGAGAGAGATAGAGAGGTGGAGCTCGGCAGGTGCACTTCATAAACACACTCTAACGCAGAACCGGTGTTGCCAGGGTTGCATTTGCATCTGAACTCTTCAATTATGTATAAATAAACATATATATTTACACATTCATTCATTCATTTTCTTTTCGGCTTAGTCCCTTTATTAATCTGGGGTCGCCACAGCGGAATGAACCGCCAACTTATCCAGCACATGTTTTACACAGCGGATGCCCTTCCAGCCACAACCCAACAGGGGGAAACACAAAATGTGTTTGGACTGTGGGGGAAACCGGAGCACCCGGAGGAAACCCACGCCAACACAGGGATAGCATGCAAACTCCACACAGAAATTCCAACTGAGCCAGCCGAGGCTCGAACCAGCGAGCTACTAGCTGTGACACGATCATGCCAC